>NC_143017.1:104205499-104326441 GCF_055824585.1 Amblyomma mixtum | reverse complement strand
CCTTAAGAAAAATAAAGAAGTAGCCCTGTTTGATCCATGCGAACAAGTCTGCTTTAGTTGTCTTCCTGACAACTCGGTTCTTTTTACACCTCTGACTCCGCGTACCTGGAACACCTTCTACTCAGGACAGCCCTAAACGAAAACGTGGAACGCAAGAAACCACTAATAGCATTCTGTCTCCAGTTAAGGTTTGTGCTAATAAGTTTTAGTCATAATACAGTTCTCCAGAGTTTGTACAGCAATTGTAAACACTATAACGTGCTTGCTTTCACTTGTGTTCTAAAATCACTGTGTCTGTCGAAATATTATTATTTCCGGCTTCGCAAAAACAAATATACAAGCCCGTGTAAGGCACTGGTAAAGAATCGGGTGGTGAACAAATCAGGCACAAAAGAAAATCCTCGGAATATTTAGAGCAGAATTGTAATATGTGAAAACGACAAGTAAGGGGGTCGAGTCAGAGGGCCTCGAGGATGAAGTAAGAGGAACAACTCGAATGATTAGGGGACTTGAATCGGAAAAGCATCATTATTTCAGGTGAGATACCGCAAGGGGGCTGAGATTTCCGATTTCCTTGTGTGGTGGTGTCCTTGTGGCGCCGCCGTTCATTTCATAATGCACGAACTCGCCCCTCAGGCCATTTTTCTGGATTTCCTTAAGCTTTCCATTTTATTCCTTGCTGTGTATTTCATCCAGGGGGGGGGGGGGGGGGGGGGGGGCGAGAAAGAGGAAGCAATGGCGTAGTTTACTACTCAGTGTTAAGACAGGGATTCAGAACGTTTCTTTCTTATCTTCTTCTCTATTTCACTAGTTCACGTCTCCCTGGTTCAACGCTGTTTCTGCACTGTGCGATATCAGTGCATGTTAAAGATCCCCAGGTGGTCGATCTTTCCGGAGCCCTCCACTACGGCGTCCCTCATAGCCTGAGTCGCTTTGGGAGGTTAAACGCCCAAAAACCAAACTATTACTCAAAAGGCTCACCGGTGACTCGCGCACCTTATCGCGCACACAGCAAAATTGAAGCTGTGATCGTTTCACTTGGCTGGAATAGATTCATTTTGCCTTCAATAAGTGTTACACAGGTCGGCAGAGCTTAGCCATTGCAGGCGCCTTTCACTTGCAGGCACCCATCGCTTGTTAACGCATTTGAAGCTGTCTGACACAATGCCAGTATTTTACTCGTTTTAAAACGTCAGCGCCTGGTTGGAAAGCTTCGAAGCTAGTTGACTCAGTCAGCTTTACCAAACTGTGATGAAGTGCGCAGAAATTGTCAAGAATAGGAAAATTACATTTAAATTTCTAGTTCGGACATAAATCAAGTGTATTTCTTTTGCTAGTCAGGAAGGACGTCGTTACCATTACACAGAAAGGACGAATTGAATTATTCGGTGCCTCAGGGGGGGGGGGGGGGGGGGGGGTCCTTGCACCTCCTGCTCCGATGCTGATATTTCGGTAAAGAAGGACGAAGATACTTTTTTGAAGTTTAGAAGGGAAAATAGAAAATCGGGAGGAGCGTGAAAATTGATTTTGCCCTCTCTGCAAGAAATGATTCCAAAAAGACAAGGCGCTTGTTGGAGGAATCTGCCACGTCTTGGCATGATAGAGTGATTTATGAGGCGAGAGGCAAGCCCGGTTCTATTTTAGTATTGTCACTTTGTGGCCCCGCGAAGTGCTGACTCTTTGAAGTGGAAACTAAAGTTATCGCTGCTAGGGTTCTCTCCATTTTGGGTTCTTTCAAGCTGTCTTCCAGAAAGAGGGATTGCACTATGCGTAATATAGAACCTACATAGTGAAAAGGATGTTGTCGTCGCGCCACCCTGTTTTGGGGCTTATGATTGATTGCGATAAGGAAAGCCGTCACCAAAACTATTCGTCACGATTTGAAAAAGAGGGATAAAGAATTAAGAATTCTTCATTGATCGATGCTGTAGCTGGAGAGTAAAAAAGAGGCGCAGTTAGAGAATGGCACTGGAACCGAAAATCGAAGCAATTTAACATCAAAGCTGGAGAGCCTCACTGTACATAGATCGTAATATCGTCACGGATAGCACTGCGAGTTCGATTTTTCATTAGGTACGAATGAAGGGCCCTACAGGTTGCAAACAACACTTATAGCACATTCTGTAAATTTCATTATTCGTTTTCTCTCTCTCTTGTGTCGTGTCGCACTCCCAAGAAAGAAAAACATTCAATCCCGTGTCATGAACAAAAGCTTTCGCGAGGTGCTGGGGCAGTGCTCGACTGTTTCTGTGCGCTATATTTCGAGATTTCGATGACCATTAGTTCAGAAAGCTGCAATTCAGCACTGGCGCTCGGTCAGCGTACACTAGCTCCTTATTAAGGTTTGTCGTGTGCTTGGCGCTGTGAACTTCAATCATATCTGAATGTTATTATCAGTTTTGAACGTCACAAGGAAGGACATATCCGTCTGCATTGCCACAGCTGTTGATGATAGCTCTATTTCTTTTTGAGAGAACAATCAAATATTTACGAAAATCTGATCGCTAAAGTAGCGAATTAAATCGAAAAAGGAACATATCACAATGCAAAGTCGGATGACAAAAGGAAAAAGGTCGTACTTGCGCCAAGGCTCTTTTACGTTGTATATAATTGTTCCCAGTTTCACAATAAATAATCCCTAAAGTTGTCTGAACACACTTTTCCTTTACTGAGGAATAATATTCGTAAACTCTGATAAGAACAGGCGAAATCCTCTCATATAATGTTCGAAATTAATTAGAAGCAATTTCAATCGCTCGTGCTAGGTGCCGTAGACACCTTGCAGACATTTAATTAAATTTGAAAGTTTTCTCTTCGAAATATGCGCAGACTTTCGAGCCTTTGTGTTCCTTCACATTTGTAGCGCCTTTCAACCTTAGCAAGAAATATCATCCTTATTCAGCAAGCATTGGGCTGCACGAAAGTAAATGTGCATCCTTTTATAGTAAATTGTTAGCAGAACGAGAACCGGGAACCATATACCACGAACTGAAATGAAGGGCGAAACTGAGTGAATGGGCTCAGTGTTTGCCCGAAGCAGGATTTCGCAAGTTGCATTGCTTCAGATTAGGCGACGCTACTACAGAAACGCTTTAAATAGTTCTTCAGCTATTTTCCGCGATATGGAATCAAAACCACGCAGTGATCACAGTGTCATAGTTCACATAACCGTGCTGAACAAAATATTCCCTTTTGTGCCTTTTTGTGCCTTTTGTGCCGTGAAGCCCCTGAAAACTTGCAATCTACGCTCGTAGTGCAAGGAATGCTGCAATCATTACACTACACACAATTATTTTGCGTTCGAAGTCACTGCATGAACTCCCCCACCTAAAATTACACCCAGTCGCGGTAGAGTCTTTCGGTCTCATTCTCTGTACCTGAGGATGCGACAGAACCTTCTTTGGCAGCAGCCTTGCTGAGGCGTTTGCTGTTAGCAGGCATTTAGTTCACTGAGAGACCGGGAAACCGCCGCCAAGTCGGCAAGGTTCACCCGCATTCTGAAAAGGTCTGGTACTCATTTTCTCTTTCCATTTGTGCTACGATCCGCAAACAGGCAGCGGTTCAGGCGTCTCTGATAGGGAGACAGCTAATCCGTCTTTCCTCGTAGCCTGCGCCTCCAACTTCAAGTCCTAAAAAATATCCTGCACTTGAGAACTATTTACACACCATTCATCTCGACACATTAATTACTGTTAGACGTGGCTAAGGATTTTTGGCCTGCCGCAGCAACGCTATGTTTCAAGGCATGCCTCAGCACACCCCCCAAGAACTTCGGCTAATGCCTTAGCGTGGGGCAAAAGGTCTTGGAATATTCGAATCATTATCGCTCATCAGCGTATCGCAAGTAAAGCGGTTCAGTGTTTGTTAAATTTCGTGGCTTGAATTTTTGAGTTTATTGTGATGTATTTTGCATTCATGGCGGTGCAGCATTATTTTCTCAAGATCGTACATTTTATAGTTCTTGTAGTCCTGTTTTCCAAAACCGCTGAAGATACTGCTCGATTCATAGCTTTGGGGCTTTATTCTCCCCGATCCTAGTTTTTTACGTATCTCATTCTTTACCGTCTCTACAGCCCTTTGCTGTTTCGTCCTCCTTGTTCGGGGCTAATCCCTCGGGATTACGGGACCCTTTCTCAACAGCCTTGCACCCTATACTCTTCCTGATCTCTTCAATCTTTTTCAGTCTCCATTATTCTCTATTTGAGTTCTTGGCGTTTTTACTCCATTTGCTATTACTCCTTGGGAGCCGCGTCCAGTAAAGAGTACCTGATCCTTATTTAAAGAGCTCCACATTCGAGTGTTCAACTGTCGCTGTGGCTTAGGTTATGCTTCTCTGCAACTCAAGTGTATATGGAAAGAAGCCAGTTTTACAGGATACGCGCTCGCGCACGCACGCACGCACGCGCACACACACACACGCACGCACGCATGTACGCAGGCGCACCACGCACACACACACCACGCACATATGCACGCACGCACGCACGCAAAGAAATAATGGCCGGTTTAGCATTGTTAAGCACGAAATATTGAGTGAAAGCACGGTGGGCCACACAAATTTCGGGCGTTGGCCAACGAAATTTTGCTAGGGGACTAAACCCATTCTGGGGGTGTCCCAGGTCGGTTCCTAACATGGGTAAACCCAATTCTCAAATTTTTGGGGCCGGGTCATCCAAATTTCTGAGGTGGGCCAAGCCAATTTTCGGGAAATCCCCAGTCGGTTCCGGAAATGGGCCAAATCATTTCTAAAATTTTCAGCTCTGGGCCACCCAAATTTCAAGGGTGGGAAAACTTGATTTTTGGAGGTGGAGAAAACTTGGTTTTTGAAGAAAGGAAATCGCGCAGTAATTTTCACATATCTCGGTGTACAGCCACACCGAGGCGTAAGGGAAGAGAAGAAGGTGGGAATAAAAGAAGAATGAGAGAAAGAGGTGCCGTAGTGGAGGAATTCGGAATAATTTTGACCACCTAGGGATCTTAAACATTCAATGACATCGCACAACACAAATGCACCTTTTCATATAGCCTCCATCTAAACGCGGCCCCCGCGGCCGGCTTTGAACTCGGGAATTCCAACTCAGTAGCCGAGCGCCCTAAGCACGGAGCCATCGCGGCGGGTTGGCCAATTCCATTTCGAGAGTGGGTCAAGCCTGTCTTCTACCCGACCACACCCAGATTCACCGGTAACCGAATTAAGCCAAGGTCATTCTAAGGGCAAATTTCATGTAGCCCGTGCCATTCCTGAGCGGCAGTATGACACGTCCTCACCATGGCTCATGCCATATCTGGGCATGGGCCACATTGAGGACGTGCCATACTGCCTCTTAGGAACCCACCACACAAGTTTAATCGATTTCGGCCAAGTTGAATTCAAGGTCAGTCTTTCGGGCGGCCCATGTCATACTTGTCTATTCATTATGTCAAGGTAAGGCACAATCGCATCCCCAGCCTTCAGGGTCATTGCAAAGTCTCTTCACAGCTGTTTTGTGCAGCTGCTACAATTTGAGTCGCGTGACTCTCCAGGAAAGTCCATTCACTCCATGGCTTTCGCCATGAATGCAGCTACAAATGCTTTCGCACTAAAAAGCGTCTGGCGATTGCGTGGGCAAATGCACAGATTATTGGTTCACGGCTCGCATGACGCCGTTCCTCTTTATCCTCACTGCGATAACACAGATCGTCAGAAGATTTCTTTAAAAGCATTGGGGTCTGCAACGGAGCAGCAGCTAACAAAATAATTTATCAAGGAATGATATAAAAAATAGTATTTAATTTTATTTGAGCCCAAAAAGCATGTGGAGATATTCACGCCTTAATTCACAATATCGTAGCGGCATTTCCAACTACTAATCGTTAGTAACTTCGTCGTCAACGAAGCTCATTATATTGATTGATTAAAACATGCCGCTATCGGTACCTCAACATTGCCTTCGAGCAGTGCCGCCTTATTTTCCTAATGATGTTTGCGGCTTGTCATATTACGATTGTATAGTGTGAAATGCCACGGCATCTAATTATTCGACATCGTGCAACGGAACAGCAGTTCGCAATTAGTAGCGCGGGGCTAGAAGTAGTAAGAGATTATGTCTACTTAGGGCAGGTAGTGACTGCTGTTCCGGATAATGAAAGGGAAATAAGTAGAAGAGTAAGAATGGGGTGGAGCGCATATGGCAGGTTCTCTCAGACCATGAATGGCAGCATACCAATATCCCTCAAGAGAAAAGTGTAGAACAGCTGTATCTTACCGGTACTCACCTGTGGGGCAGAAACGTGGAGGCTAACAAAGAGGGTTCAGCTTAAGTTAAAGACAGCGCAGCGAGCTATGGAAATAAAAATGATAGGTGTAACGTTAAGAGACCGGAATCGGGCGGAGCGGGCAAGGGAACAAACGCGGGTTAATGACATCCTATTCGAAATCAAGAGGAAAAAATGGGCTTGGGCAGGCAATAAAATGCAAGGGCAATATAACCGCTGGTCCTTAAGGGTAACGGAGTGGATTCCGAGAAAAGGCATGCGTAGCAGGGAGCGGCAGAAAGTTAGGTGGGCGCATGAGATAAGAAGTTTGCGAGGATACTGTAGCCGCAACTGGCAAAGGACGGAGTTAATTGGAGAGACATGGTAGAGGCCTTCGCGCTGGAATGGGCGTAGTCAGGCCGATGATGATGATGCGCGACCCCGAATGCCCATTAAGCCACAAAAGGCAGGTCTGTTGTGCTGGTATTTCAATCTAAGCGGATTAGAGTATTCAGATTATAACAAAACAATAAGCCGGGAGTTCAGCGGTTTCCATTGCCAGAGACGGTTGCTTTTTCCTCTGCCTCCTCTTCCTTCTTCAAAAGACTGGTTTAAGGAGCCATAGGTCGAGGATTTGTCGTAATCCCACTGAAAACCTTCGATTGAAACTGCGTTCTCCGTACCAGATCTGAACTGTAGCTTGTGTAGCGCTTCCGTATATGCACTGTTTTGACTTGTTTAGCAAAAATAACGCTTTTTCAGTGACTGGCGGCTTTGTGAGTATTGAGCATTGCAACGTTACGTATTGCCTCGGGACACGTGATATATGCTCCACGATTCATATATACGCGGTAAATAGTTTATATTGCATTTTTTATCCTGAGCGATTTCTCTTTCGGTTCCTGGGCACCATGGTGTGCTATGACGTCACATCCAGGAAAGAGGAGTAACCTTGGTCACGTATGCCCCAAAAGGTGTGACACAAGTGCTGCTGCATCGACTGCTGTCGTACATAAACTGTGCATTCCAGCGGCGTTAGAAATGTCAGAAAACTCGGTCGGTTCTGCGATATGCTGATAAAAGCCAAGCAATTGAGAGAGAGCACCAAGTTCAGAAACCAAGTGGCTCAATTTGGCCGATCTCAGTCGGCATACCGCGTGCGAAAACGCGGTTTGTGCGTTGTGTTTAGCTTTGCCACATTACGCCGACACCGACGCTCAGCGGACGTCTGGGTCGGTGTCCCGTAGCCGACAGCGAGTCAGTCGGTCGATCCTCTGGTCACATTACAACCACACGATGCCTCACTGCCCGTACAGACTAATACCCGCCACTGTCTTCATTTCACTCCGCCCGCGCAGCCGCACCGGGAGACTGCTTCGGGTCTCGTGGCTGCTGATTTCGATATCTGCTGTTCGCTTTCTTCTGCTGCCTGTTTAGCAGCCCGTGTATTCGCCCGTGTATTCGCCCGTGTATTCGCCCGTGTATTGGCTACGTGCATGCTTGAAGATAATTCTATAGGTATCGGCATTTACCCCGCGGTTACGTAATTTCCCCTGGAATGCGCCCATAGCGACGTCTGCACCTCAGCGCTACTTTTGTTTAGACAGCTGCATGCGTACAGGCATTAACTGTGCGTTCGTTCCGCATGAATTGCAAGCAGTGTTCTATTTAGATTAAACAACCTCTTCTCTTTTGCGCCGGTTATACGTTTAATAGTTTACGCAATACGATAGCTCTGCAAGAATCGCCGACGAATGTGAGCGCCGCGCCATCCTTGGGAACGCTTCATAGCCAGATTGTCGACATCGCATATGTTAACGTTTCTGCCTCGTTGTAACTGTTTACTCCGATATGACCGATTCTCGAGTCCAATTGCTTTAACTTCAAGTATGTTCGGCGCCAATTTTCAATAATTAAAATGACCAAATTTGTTGTCCACAAGCGACGCCGACGACTGCTGCCGAGCGCCTGCAGCTTTGAACGGCAAACTCGGTCACACCGCCTAGCAGCGGCGCTTCCCTATCGATGTATGTACAGTCGTGAAAAATATGAGTGGGAAACACAGTTGGAGCATTCATTTATTGATTACTCCGTTATTATTTGTGACAAGCGCAGTTTTTCTCTCTCTTTAACTAGTTTTCTTCTGCGCCTACAATATCCCAATCTCGTTGTGCAATTTAGTAGATAAATAACCAAGAAATTTCTGCGTGAAGTTTGTTCCCTCTCATATTTTTCACGACTGTACGTCCTAATATGTAAGCAATAATCGATTTCAGGTCGCAGTTGTTAAAACTATGCTTGACGACCATTTTTATTCTCTAAAACTTGTGAACGCTGCTAATGCTACCGTGCCTACATCTAACTTGCCACACTTGGAACATGCTACAAAGCTTCGAGATCAGGCGACGCAGCAGAGGTAAACCTACGCCTGAAAGCGTTAGGATACACCCCTCCATAGCCTCCTTCGGTTTGCCATGGAGACTGCGTAGCCGTGGCGCGAAACGAGCCAGTAAGAAGACGGGTAGTCCCCAATAAATGCAAACTTTCCTCGGCGCCGTCCCCTGCAACGCGTTTCGCTCCCGCACCGCCACTCAGGCTGATTGTGCGAGGCCGTCTACGCACTTGGCACACCTGGGCACGTACCTGGCTAACGGTGCTCCGGCGCCGGGTGAGAAAGACAGAACGAGAAAGAAGCCAAGCCTTTAATGAGTGCCAGAGGACGTCAGGTTGGCTGGAAACTCGGCTGGCTATACCCTGCCGCGCGGCGAAGATGGCAGGTCCCAGCGAAGGGCTTCGTGACGCTGCTTTCTTGATGGCCTCTGAGACGCGTTGACAGTGCGGCGCCCTGCGCTCATAAATTAATCAGCGTATCGAAGCCAGCGCTGCCGGAGAAAGGACGCATGGTTCGAGCGTGCTGGCATACCAGGTTCCTCCAGACTACCTTCAGAGACCCGGGGAACTTCGCGCAGCCCACGCTCCTTCGAGGGCCTTCTCCAAGCAAAAAGGGTCTAATCGAATATAAACGTTTCAGACTTCGCCTCTTACCTTCCTTGGCTTATACTAACAGCCATCCTTTCCTTTTTTGTGCCAGCGTGTTTATATTGGGCCATGGAGCCGTACCATCTTTGACCGAGGGTTTTAGTGAACGACGCTGTCTTGCGAGTAAGGTATAGAGTATGCAGGCGAATCTGCCTATTGCTGGTTAGGCAGAGAGCGCTGACCTATAGCGCTGCTAAAAGTCAGTTACAAATTGACCGTTCTCAGACTTCAACATTTGAGCAGCCCGCTCCTCTCTTTCTTCCTCTTTGCCGCCGCGGTGGCTCAGTGGTTATGGCGCTCGGCCTCTGACCCGAAAGACGGGCGTTCGATCCCGGCAGCGGCGGTAGAATTTCGATGGAGGCGAAATTCTAGAGGCCTCCGCACTGTGCGATGTCAGTGCGCGTTAAATAACTTCAGGTGATCGATATTTACGGAGCCCTTCACTACGGCGTTCCTCATAGCCTGAGTCGCTTTGGGATGTTAAACCACATGAAAACAAACCATCTTTCTTTCCCTTTCTGAGTCAAGCTTTAGTCAACTAATACACTGAAATCTGTAAACAGGTAGTGTAGCCTACTACTGTTGTGGCTCAGGACGCTTTTAAATGTATTTTCGGCAAGGATGTACGTACAGCCTCACGTATACTTCGAGAAATTTCCCAGATTCTCACTAAGTGTTTAGCATTAGCTCTTAGATCTTTTTGTTCTAGCGGCGAACACTCATCAGCATTCTAATTGAGCGCAAATAGCAAAACTGCGCTTTCGTGGTCTTTTGCTTCCTTTTTATGACAGAAGCACACAGCGCGCCAGAGGACGTCGACACAATGAAATAGAAGACCTGTAGTCTAAAAGTGTTTAAACCCTTAAAGGTGTAATGCGGTCACGGTGTTAACAATCTGTGAGTTAAGCAGCCTTGCCTCAAGGTGGGATGCCTACACTATGCGTACTTCCTGTTTCTGGCGAGGAAGGACGCGTGTTGTTTTGCACTGAGGCCGATGAGCTCGGTGGCCTTCACAGTGCGCAGGTCATGCAGCAGCGGCCTGTGACCTTCACATCGCGCTTTTCTCTTTTTCTTTTACTTAACGCCTTTCTTGCCTTTCCCCAGTTCAGTGCAGCCAACCGAAATACCCTACTGGTTAACTTCCCCGCCTTTCCTCTTCTTCTCGGTCTTTTTCAACGGGTGTTAGCCCTCGGAAAAGTGAACAATTTTGACACCTATTAGGGCGTTATAATGGGACGCTCGAACGCTCTTTCCATTGATCGCCGCCTTCTGATGCTCTGTACGCTTCTGTTATGACAAACCAACAAGCTCCAACTGCCGTGTTATTCGTTAAGCAGCGTGGATTCTCTAAGTGCTAAAGATGTGTCTGTCTATACTCACACTCCTCTTTTGTACACGTCATCACTTGTGATGCCTTTCTTCCTCACCGCCTCGCCTCTCTCATGCAGAGTGGCAGGCCACACAAAAAGTCTGTCACTTTATTTTAGACGGCAAATGCAGCTTTCAATAGATCATTGCCTGGTCTAAGACCAGCTAACCTTACAGCTCTGCCGACGACACAGTCAGGCAGTCCGGGGGAAAAATGAAGGGAGGCACCACTGAAGCCCTGTCTCATCGGACAGGAGAGAAGGAGGGACAGTGTTGTTATTTTCCTTCGCAGCAAGGCAGCTGAAACAGCAGCGGCCAGGACGGAACCGAAATAGGTGCAGTCCGGCTATTCAAAAAATTGTAGCTCAGGCCGATCACTCAATAGTAAATAAGCCTGTCTTCTCTCTATGCCCAATACCACCCATTGGCATAAACATGCGCCTAGAAAGTGGGATGCGGGGCTCTATACCCCGAGCCACCGGTCACCCACCATTGAAGCAAAGGCTACATGTTTGCTCCTGACCTGGCGCTCGATTGATTTGGGTGAAATGGTTGGAAAATGGATCCTTGATTTCTACTCTGTGTAGACAAAAAGTGCTGCAGTAGACTTTAGTTCGGTCCCTCCAGGATCGCTTCTCCTTTAAAGGGGAGTGAGGTTGGTCAAAAGCTCTTTTTCAAGCATTTCACGTCAGAAAAGCCGGGTACCAGAGCAGGGGAAATCTTTTGCCCATTAGAAAACCGATGGGTTCCATGTGACATCGGAGATCGAACTCGGCACCTCCCAAATGCCAACGGATTCTCTATGCGCTAGGCACCCGCTTCGGTCAGTGCCCCCGTTTAATTGAAATTTAGGCCTTATCAGGGCAGCATTGTATTATTTTCTGACGGCTGCTAACGACCCCTGAGCGTGCGAGGTTACCTGTCTGCAAGAGAGATAAATGGACGGCAAGGCAGCTGTACTGATGTCACAGATAGTTGTCATGGTGGTCACGCACTGTGGTTATAGCATTTTATATTGGAAACTGCGCACACGTGTGCACAAAGAAGCGAAAAAAGGTTTATTGATCTACGAATGGCTGCTTTAAATGACCCAGGCGAATCTTTTGAAAGAGTAATACGTGCGAGGCCATTTACAAGACCTACTTCCCTGCCGCCAACTTTATGGCGTATCCCTCCTCTTGCGAAAGAGTAGCCAGAGAGAAACTCGATACTATCATTCAACACACCTGCAGCAAGCGTTTGCACTTGCAAAGATTTTAAATATAACTAACACCGTGCGCCAGTGGGACCATAGTTTCGATCATGGTTGTAAATTAATGTCTGGAGAGATCATAGCCTATTACTAGCGAGAAAGGCTGCTCCTAGCAAACGAATGTTCCGGACACTAAAATATAGCCTCCCCCCCCCCCCCAAAAAAAAAAAAAACTCCAAATACAAACTTAATGTACATTCTCCACTTTCAAGATGAAAGAAAAGTTAATGAGATGACTTGCCTTAATGGTTGATTCGAAATATCTTCGTTAACCAGGAATATTGGTGGCGAGAGAATTCTGGTCACAAGTAAGCAGTTCCAAAAAGTTCAGAAATTTTCAATCAAAACTGAGCACGTGATTGAAAGTAGGCGCTCACCAATCCCATCAAATCTTCCTTTGCAGGGCAAACTTTCCCGGCTACAGCAAATCATCACTTCACTGCCATACTGCTTTTCGTAAGAACCAAACGGTCCTCTAAAACATCCAGACCACGTGACCGCTGTTGACATCTGTGCTGGGCAGCTCTGGGTCTTTGACTCTGGCATGTCAAAGGGCTCCAAACTCCGGCCACGACTGCTGGTGTTGCCAACATCGACTACTAGGTTCCTCCCACTTGCCTCGCACGGCCATTGACGGTAAGTCAACAATAGTTCTTTTTTATCCTTTTCGGTGTCACAGATACGACTGCGGGTTTTCCAGTGACTGCTTGATTGTGTTTTCTGTAGTTATTGATAATACTACAAGAGGGCACCGGCTAGTTACAAAGAAGATAAAATCTGTGTTATTAGCATTATTATTCGGTTGGTTCGCGCTGCTTGTAGGGGTTAACACTTTCTTATCCATTTGGATATATTCGATCGAAAATACTGTGGCGAAACAAACTGAATGCAAGGCCTGCATGTGAAGTGCGTCCGGACGGAACATATGGCTGGTAGGAACCGATACGTGATTTTCTCAGAAAGAATGAAATTGCCGTAAGTGAAATTGTATTCCACGTTTCATACCAGTGGCGTTTTCAGTAGTTGGTGTCCTTGTTAAACAGTGGAATCCCGTCTGATTAATTTTAAGTCGCATAATTCGAACTTCTGCTTTATTCGAATTGATGCTATGGTCTGCATAAAATGGTTGCCTCAAAATGGTTGCACTAAATAGTCTGTCTCAATTCAAGGAGCTCATCATTCGATACTTCCCCACATACTACTCTCGCCCTAAAAAGTATACGCAGTGGCCGATGCCATAAACACATCACCGCCTTACCCCCCACCCTCAATACCTAGTCAACACAGACTCGCATAGAATCCTACAAGCTTTCCACGACAGAGCCGTCCCCTCCTCTAATCAGTCAGCCTTAAACGCCGCGCTCATAGCCTTCAGTCGACGACCGCGTACCCTTCGGTGGATTCCTGGTCGCATGGACACTCCCGGCAATGAGCTGGCTCACCAGATTGACAGCCTTACTTCAAACCGGGCATCGGGGATCCCGTGAACGAGTCCACAGAATGTAGAAGTAGTCAGGGCTCACAAAACACTGTCCACGGATACCACATGCCCCAAAAATCGGACTTAACTTAGCCTCCGCCATATCCGATCCTACTGCTAATTCGCCGAAAGCAATTCAACCTCCTTCATACACCAGCCAAACTTAAAAAAAAAAAAAACAGTACATTTCCACACACCAGTGCTCCAACTGTGTGTTAACATCTGTTCACACACATACGCAGATGTAGGATACTGTTTTACACAATGACACACAGCCTTCCAACCTCACGCCCCGGTGACCTTGTAGCGCGACCCCGTCACATTGACTAAAGACCTGCAAAATGTCTGACTTAAAGACTGTTTAACAGAAGTATCACACCACAATAAATCGAGTGAATTCTCAATCCCCTTTCAGTAGTAATCCTCGAGATTAGGCTAAATTTTTCCCGACTATGTAGTTTCGCGGTCTTGAATTCGCTAGGTGGTCGAAATTTCCGGAGCCCTTCACTACGGCGTCTCTCATAGCCTGAGTTGCTTTGGGACGTTAAACCCCAATAAAGCAACAAACCAATCACTTAAAAGACAAAAAACGTTGACATTCTCTAAGTATTACTTAACGATGGGCCAAAACCTTGAATCGCCGGATTTTTCGGATCTGCTCTCGAAGTGTAATACGATTTTGAGAAAATAAAAGAACTCCCATGGCAAGCATAGAAGCTTCTACGTAAAAAGAATAGGCGAGAATGCGGTTTCCTCATGACACATATCTTGTTGAGTGTTACGGATGGGGTAGGGGTGAAAAGCCAACGCTAACAACCCCTCCCCCCCCCCCCCCCCCCCAGCCTGCCCCCCTCGCTTCTTCCTGTCTTTAAAATCCGCCCTCGTAGTATAGCGGAAGTTCCGAGCAACTTGCTTCATCGTTCGTGACGGGTGGGTACAAAAAATAACTTCGCACTTTATCTCCCGAACAAGCTGAATCTGCTCGCTTCCATTCGCGTAGAGCCTTCTTCCCCGTTCACCGAATCTGGAGCTTACCGCGCTGCCTCGGCTTCGCTTCCAATCAAAGTGATGCGGACGTGCCGGGACCCATCACGCTTCCTTTGTGCCGACCTGCGCTTTCCCGCTTCGCTTGTGCAGCTGCCGTGCACGGATACCGCGTCGGCCGGCAGATCCGCCGGAAACTCACGAGCAAACAGAGAACAAAACAAAAAAATACGGCTCGGAACACCTCCTTTCTGAGCCCGATGGGCTCTGAAGGCTTTGCTGCCATAGCGCAGTGCAGCGCGCTATTGGTCGCCGTCACGAAGAGGCGGGACCGGCCCAAAGAAGGAACAGGCGCCCAAGTCAGGGCACCGAGGGCAGCGCGCGAGGTAAAGGAGTCCGCGAGGCTCCCATGCTTAGAGCCGAAAATCATAAATATGCGCGTCCTGGCACCGGTGGGGGCTCATCCCACGGATTTCTCTATTCGAACGGCAGTCACGTAAAGGGGCCCCGGCGCATAACTGCTGCCGATCTTCCGGGTTCCTCGTGTCCTTCTGGAGATGAAGGTTACGAGTCCCGCAGGAATAAGCGCCGCGGAGAAGCGAGTCCCGGGCATCCCACCAGGGATCCGCAGCTCTGGCGGCGCCGATTCCCGTGCTCCCTTCACGAAGGAGGGCCTCGGTGAAACTTCAAGCTCCCCGCATGCCGCTGCGGGGGTCGTCGTGATCGCCGTGCTAGAGCATGGAAGACAGGCTCTTCCTTCCCCTCCGCATCAGCTAAACGAGGATTATATTTTTATCTTTAAAGATATACTTTCATTTGCTGCTTGTATAGCCTAGACGTTTTGCTACTGATTTCCTCTCTATCTTCCCTCTTCTTTCGTGCCTTAATTTTCTTCCTTGCCGATGACCCAGACAGCCAGCCGGAACCTCTCCTGGTCGACCTTTTCGCACTCTCATTTCTTCTCCCTCACTTGAGGAACTTCTCCCATGCACCAGACAAAACCCGCACATGCCTGTTCACACACAATCGGTACACGCAGGTATGGGCTTTTTAAGGCGAAAGCCTTTAATGCCTCATACTGTCGTTAGCAGACGCTGCCGGCAGCCGTGTCGACAGACGCGTCGGCAGATTTGTCCGCCTTTCGGCGTCACTGCTTAAACAGAAACTGCGCCGAGGGTGGGAATCGAACCAGAGCCTTTGGCATTTGAAGCGGAGACACTACCACTCCGCCACGAAGGCTCAAGGTTCGAGCATGAATAAAGGCGCATCTAGTGAATGCATGGGTTTCATAAATAAAATAAAAGGAATGAAATGAAGGAAAGGAAAAATAAAAATAAGAAAACAAACGAAAATAAAAACAAAATAATAATAAGAAATGAAAATAAAAATAAAAACAATAATGATAAGAAAAAAGCAAGAAAACTAAATATGAAAAATAATAAATAAATAAAAACAAACAATGCGCCAGGAAACGCTTTCGCCTTGCAGCACTTTAGAGAGCCAAAGTGCCCCCTGAATTTTTTTTCTTCGTATATGCCTGTGCCCGATATCTTTGATATATGCGCTATTTATGCCTAATAACATACAAAGTCCCTCAACTCTTTCCTTAGCACGCAAAAATAGCCAAATTTGGCTGTTTTAAAATGAAAATTGTTTGTTCAAGAAGTATTAAATGCACTGTTCATTGCAATACAACAAACTGTAGCTCAATGATTATACTTCGGAACGACAAAGGCGCCAGAGTTGTGTGAAAAAACTTTTCGAAAATTACTTAAATATGCTGGTAAGCCAAAAATAAAAACAATACGAGCAAAAAAAAAAATAAGCCATTGCACGGAACCAGAAATAGATTACAAATAAAATGAAAATGTACAAAACACTGGACATGTTCCTAGCTGCTATCCTTGCGATTTTCAGCTGCGTACATAATACACTACACTCTTCTTGGCCTTTTAAGTTAGGCACAATGACTGCTGTGCCACTAGAAAAAGCAGCCGCGGGAGCGCGTGAAGTTGAGTTAGATGTGGGATGTACTGCAGATTAAACTTGTTCTGTGCTCTGTTCTTTTTTTTATATATGACACGACATTCAGTTCCTACTTTTTTTCATTTTATTTTTCGGTGCGTAGTGAATGAGTTCTATGGGTGAGAAGGGGGCGTGGCCTTCCTTGACAAACTAATCACAAATCTGGGGGTGCATTTGGTGATATACCTTGGCGGTGTGTCGCAGTGACACGACAGCACAAAATAAAACCACTCTGGTCATTTGCAAGTCAAGCACACTGCGTAAAATACAACGTCAACGGCAAAACGAAACACGCGCGTGCACGCCCTGATGCCATGGGCCTTTGAGACGAAGTCCCGCAATCGAAGCCAAAATCCGACCATTCCACGCGGTTGTCTAACGCACCCCTACTGCTATAAGAAAAAAAGACAGCTTAAGAACCTACAGAAGTGCTTAGTGTAGCCTTTCACCCTCGAGGTGCACGCGGCGAAACGGGCGCCGTTATCGCTCAAGTTTCGTTTTTCAAAGTTTCATTTTCAAAGTTTCATTTTTCACGCCGCCTGCTCGGTTTAGAAAACCATAAGAGATAGTTGAAACTTGATAAACGGTGTTCTAGAGGCAAACTAAATGGTGCAGCTTGTACAAGAGTGCGGTTTAGAATTTATGGTGGCAGGTTCAAAACGTGGGTCATATATGACCCGTGGTCTATGCCATGGTTAGGAAAGAGTTAATAAGCTCGTAATATAAACTATGCTTGGCTATAACTGACTTTACATTCTGTGTTCGGAGTACGTTGGTACATACGTATCCATATTTAAAAATTGAGGTCAAAGAAGAACATCGGAACATTCCTCAAGCACTTTTTGTTTCTTTACATCATTCTAGGTTAATCTAAGTACCCTTTTGGAAGGAAGCCAATTGTCAGCGAAACCAAGGAGCATTGGAGTTTTTTTTTTCATTTCTGGTGTTTGCCAATGGGACATTAGTAAAGTAATTATCATATTGTTTAAAGATAAATGAATAAAAGGCAGAAGAAAAAGCAACCACATGCCGCCGAGGGGATCCGAACACACGACCTGCGAATTACGCGTCCAGTGCTCTGTTAACTGAGCTACGGCGACGGCTGTCCAATATTCTGCTTTCATGGGTTTATATGTGTGGTGTAACCGAACCGTGATAGTATACACCGACGCCACCCTCGTCCATAGAGGGCGGATATAGTACATCCTGTCTTATCGCGAGTGCGACGTGAAACGTGATTGATCGGTGAAGGTGGTGCTACAAAATGGCCGCTGTGTTGGCTCTTGAGTTGCAAGTTTACAGCTTTGCCGAATAGCACGATTTCACTAAAAGTTCGGTAAAGGCAGTGGAAGTCTCCTGCCATGTCCTTTTTCACTCGCGCAAGCTTTTGTCGCGTTTGTGCGGCGACACCCGCCGAGGTTGCTGAGAAGTTAGGGCACTCAGCTGCTGAGCCTGAGGAGGTTCGGATAAAGCTCCTGTGAGCTGTGCGATGTCGTGCATGTTTAAGATCCCCAGGTGGTCGAAATTATTCCGGAGACCTGCGCTATGGCACCTCTTCCAGCCTTTCTTCTTTTACTCACTCCCTTAACCTTTCCCTTACGGCGCGGTCGAGGTGTCCATCGAGTTGTGAGGAGGTTACTGCTCCACTCTCTTGCGTCAAAAAACTATTTTGTATGATGACACACGAAAAAACGTAAGAGCCATGACAAGCAGGGCTTCTGATGACAGCATTTCCACTGTTTCCTTCTTTAGGAGCAAAAAACATCTCTTTCTACATTAAGTTTTGTAAGGTTTGAATGCTGTTTTCTCACTCCAGGCTAACAATGCTGTTCAGACTAAAATCTCGTCAAACTGCTTTTAGCCTTTGTATGGTCAGCATTGTCACTATGCTCCACGAGATGGGTACAGATTGGAGCAACATATATGGACCGCAACATGTGTTCTTCCAACGACAAAGTGATCTCTGCTGTCATAGTTGTGAAAGTCGCACTTTGTCAAACTGAAACTTGCGAAAATACTGGTAGCAATACCAGCTGTCCGACTACGACAGTACGGCCGCAGGAAAATTATTAGCATGACTGTCGGCCACACGCGCTGTTCGCTGCTCCTTCCTCTCCCAAAGAGGTAACGCTTGCCCGATGGGCCGACCAGCCTAGGCTCGGCAGCGGTTTGTGTAATGGAGCTCCCGCTTGTCAATAACACCAGGTACGAAGTTCGTGCACTTACTCGGCTTTTGAACGCAAGAGGCCTTCAACCTGTTGAAATCCATTGCCAGTTAACGGATGTGTATGGAGACTTGTGCATGGATGCAAAAACGGTCCGCAAGTGATGTAGGGAGTTTACAGCTGGTCGCACTGAAATTCATGACGAAAAAAGAAGAGGGAGACATTCAATTTCCGAAGAGACAGTCGCGAAGGTTAAAGAAATGATGAGACAAAATTCAAGGATCACTCTCGATGATCTCTGCATTTTAGTTCCTGCGATGTCTCGAAGTACCATCCATAGGATTTTGATTGAAAAATTTGAATATCCGAAGGTGTGCGCAAGATGGGCCCCGCTAATGCACACACCAGGCCACCAATCACAAGGCGTTGACTCTTCCTGCGAATTTCTTTGCGCAATAGAGATGAAAAGGACAACTTATTGGATTTCATTGTTACCGTTGACGAAACCTGCGAATTCCACTTGTCACCTGAGACAACACAAATCACGCGAGTGGCGACATTCCTCTTCGCCTTAAGTAGCAATAATTCAAGCGCACACAGTCTGTCAGCAAACTCATGGCAACTGTGTTTAAAAACCGAAAGGGCATATTGCTAGTAGACTTCAGGACTCCTGGGACCACGATAAGTGCTGACAGGTATTTTGAGACACTGAAATAACTTAGACGGGCAATTCAGAATCAGACAAGAGAAATGGTGAGCAAAAGCGTGAGACTTCTCGTGAGTTGGACAACGCTCGCCCCCACGTCGCCGGTCACACTCTCGCTGTCCTGCAGCAGTTCACATGAGAAATCATCACTCCACTCTACAGTCCGGTGACTATAGTCACCTATAGTCCACATCCAGTGACTACTAGTTAATTCCAAACTTGAAAGAACGTCATGCCTTCAGCGGCGATTACAGAGTGAAAGCTGAGGTCCAGTGCTTGCTCAAAGACATGGCGATGAGCTTATTTGACAAAGGCATACAAAAACTGCCCCAAGCGCCTGCAAAAGTGCGGCGACTGCAATGGCGATTATGTGAAAAAATATAACAATGTTCAACCTCTAAACCAATGTATCAGTTGTTGGAAGTAGACGTTTCTTTCTATTTCTAAAATAATTTAAAATCTTATATTTAGAATGGCCATCGCATGAAGGAAGGAATTTGCATTTATAATTTCAGTATTACTAGACCCGTGTTTACCGAATTACTATGCCTTGTTCCCGCGGAAAGCCGAGTGTGTTCAATGCTGCACGTCAATGTAATTTCACTTCAATGGCGATGGACTTGAAACCAGTGAACCTTTCACAAAATAACACTTCCGCCCGCTGTAGAGTTATTTTGATCTGACAGCACAACCAGTAGCGCGGCTATGGCCGTCACGTCTGCACCAGGCGGAGGCCGAAGAAGCTGGGCGATATCCGCTTTGTAGCGAAGCATCCCACCTTACATTTTCGGCTACCGGCAGCTCTGCAAAGAGCCCAGGATGCTCCCTGTACCAGTGCCTGCGCACTTCGCATACTTTGACTCAATAGACGGCACGAAACTGTCTGCGCGCATCAAAGCGTGACCAACAATACAGAGTACTGCCGCTCTTGCGACCAGGAAGGTGAATATTTACTCCCTCATAAGACTGCCTCCTTGTTCCCATCATCGTTGTTTTTCTCACTCCGACATCCTGAGCATTTTATTCGTCCTTCGAATAAAGCTTCTGTCAATCCAAGTGCATTTGAAAGACTCGTTTCGAGCCGCCGCCGTGGCTCAGTGGTTATAGTGTATGGCTGCTGACCCCAAAGACGCGGGTTCGATCCCTGCCGTGGCGGTCACATTTTGATGAAGGCGAAATTCTAGAGGCCCGTGTACTCTGCGATGTCAGTGCACTTTAAGGAACCGAAAGAGGTCGAAATTTCCGGAGCCCTTCACTACGGCGTCTCTCTTAGCCTCAGTCGCTTTGGGACGTTAAACCCAAATAAACCAAACAAACCCCTCTGGAATTCCCACTCGCTGGTCAGCTTGAGTGGGCTGGTTATTTCCTCTCTCGAAGCGAACGTCAGTGGTTACGCTTAGTAGGACACATGTGAAGATATTCACTGATAGAATTCAGCCGCCGGGAGATTCCTTTCTTAAGGTAGTACAAAAGTCTCGCTTGAAGCAAAACTACTTGAGACTCCGCTGAGGGTTTCATTCTATTTTTCGTTCTTCCCGACGCTACGCCGCGGTGGCTATCGCTTTGGGCTGCTCAGCTGGAATAAGATCGAAATGCGACCTCGAGGGCCGGATTTCGATAAACGCAAAGCGCAAAACCACCGGCAATCTGTACAACGTCAGTGCACAGCAGTGAACCACAAATGGTCGAAAAGAGTCAGCTCTCCTTGCGGCATCTCATATAGCATACATGCAGTTCGGGACGTTGAACCCCAAATTCCATGCCAGAACCTTCCACGATCAACTTCAGGACAAAAGCTAAATTGCGCTTCACGAAACATATGTGCTTATCTCACCGTTCTTATTGACTTATTGCCTTTATTGATCTCTGATGCTTATTTCGCCTTGGCAAGGATGTCTTCAGAGGGTTACGTGCATTTTGTTTGTGCTGACTACATTATCGTCTACGTAACTAGGGTCACGGAGTGATGTCAACTTTTATTTATTAATATAAACCGCGGCAGCTTGTAAGTAAATGCAGCAACTGAGAAAAGGGCTGCAGTGGAATCTACAGTGCTTTTCTCGTGGCCCTTTTTCTCTCATTTAGAGAGATTAGTGTTCATGCTTGTAAAGCTGGAAAGCCAACAAGGCTAGAAATCTTGCCTTGTAATTTAAAAAATAAATGCCAAATTTTTTCATTATAGTAAAATCTGTCTCTTAGCAAACTGCTGTTCGCTTCAACGTGCTTCCGACTAGGCTAGTTGGAACTAGAGCACTGCACGGGCTCGGGGTTACCCGAAACACCGCGACTGAGCAGAGTACAGCAATTTTTTCCCGGGCCTGGGCCGGGCCCCGGCTTTGGGTTGCGGGCCTGGGCAGGGCACGGGCCTGTATACTGACGGGCATGAGCCTGGCTCGGGCTCGCGCAACGAACGGCACTTTCACTGAAAATCCGCTTCTTCAGCAAATTCGTATGTGTGGCATTCAAGGCACTGTACCTTCTTCTAGGCAAAAAAATTAAAAAGCAACAAGTCAACCAAAAGAAGAGTGTAAAGAATTTTAGATCTATATTTTAATGACGACGTACTCTTTTTCACTGAAATTCAGAGAAGCAACATTTGCCTTTCTCTAGCGCGCTTATAAGTTTTATGTTGTTTCGGGCTTGAGCCGGGCCTGCCCACTGGTGGGGCCGGGCCGCTTAGGTAAGAGCTTCCTCGGACTAGGCCGGGCCTGGGCATGTATTAGAGACCCGGCCGGGCTAGTGCGGGTAACGGTAGACGGTACCAGTCCTGGGCTGGGACCCAGGCCAATAATTACGGGCCATGCAGTGCTCTTGTCGTAACTTCACTTTTTAAAGAACTATGCTGCTTGCATTGGCGCGGGCGCAGTTAACGAAAATAGACAGAACGGTTAAGGGTGCTTGTAACAACAATGAAGATAGCGCAAACAACACACTTCGGTGTAGATAGTGCTGGACGCATTTTTTTGCGACCAACTTCCGATCCTTTCGTGTGCACTTTTGCTTTGCGCAGTTGTCGCGTAATGCCACTGGCAGTAGTTTGGTTGGGGTTCTCTTTCTATATATACGCAAAATTCGTGCCAGCAGAGCATCCGTGAGGAGCCGGATTTTTCTACTGGCCTTAAAGTTTCATTCAAGACCACCACCGTTCAATGCATTTGACGTTTAATTCCAAACCAGCCTCATACTCTTTTATGGGCCAAACTTGAAAGTAATGAATTCCACGCGGGAGTCTTTATTTGAAGCTTGCAGTTTATGCAGACCTGAAGGGGGCAGCTCAGATCGAGTTAAAGGAAGACGAACGATGAATGCAAACAAGTGATCTTTCGTTCAGCGCATAGTTTTAATTTTTCTTTTTCTGTTTGTCGTATCTGAGGACCCTTTCTTAAGGCACCAGGTGGCGCTAGGCCTTTTGAGATAATGTGGATAGTTGGCGTCTTTCCTTTTTCTTTCCCGCTAGAGAAGATTGGCGATCGGGAAATGGAAGGCGCAGTAACTTTCTCACTTTTCTATGGGCCCCTCAACTGTGCCGTGAGGGAAGTGAGGTAGGTGGGAGCGAAAGAAGAAAGAGTTCCTAACGAGGCAGATGCGGATGCTCTACCCGGGCACAACCGCCATCATTAAGTCGCTCGTTTGCGTCGCACTAAGAGTGGTCGCAGAGCGGACAGCGTTCGTGTCACGAGGAGAAGACGCGGTTAGAAGAGAGAGCTTAAGTTACAGCGAGTGAAGCTTCTTTTCATTCAAATCATTCTGGCGTACCTCGCACGAAAATGAAAAGGCGTGCTGTCTGAAGTGCTTGGCTGCGTCTCAGAAGATCTTGCGCATAGTTCTGCATATTATTTAGCACAATTTTGTAGATATCACCGAACCTGCTTCTGGAAAATACGCGCTTGAATACTGCATGCTCTCGCTCTAAATCGACCCTTCTATTTGCTGTCTGTTTTAATTGCATCGCGGCGCTTCAAAGTAGTCAATAAAAAACAACGCATCGAACAGGGCGCCGTATTGTGATGTTCAATAATTCTCTCCAAAATAAATATTGACCGCCTATCGCATGGTCGCTGCTGTTTTCTTTATATTTTCTTTTACTGTGACACTGCCAATCCCCAAGGGCGATTATATTTATCCTGAAGTAGCAGCCAGAAGTGTGTATGCCAGTGTTTACGCATCAAAAAAAAAAAAAAGGTGACCTACTTTTTCGATGAAAACTCATCGATGACGCTGTCACAGAGCGTGTTACAGGACTTTGCAGAGGACGAACTCGCATGGCTGCGTATGCGTGGGCGGGTTTGCGACCGGCGTACGCTTGAAACTTACTCTAAAAGCCTTGCTTCTTTCGTTCTTCTTTTCGCCTGTGCCTTGCTTTCCGCGTTGCTTTTTTTTCTTTCTCTGCGTTCTCTGCCGTGATGCATCGACTGAGCTACTCGCCGGTACTAATAATGACCTCCTTTTTCTATCAATTCTAACAGGCTCGTGTGCTGTGCAATGTCCGTGCACGTTAAAGAACCACAGGTGGTCTAAATTTCCGGAGTCCTTCGCTACGGCGTCCCTCTTAGCCGGAGTCGCTTTGGGACGTTAAAACCCATAAATCTTAAATCAGAACAGTTTTCTATTCTTTTAAACAAGTGCATCAGCACCAGTTTTTCTGGCGTTCTATTCACGGCCGGGAGGTATCGAAGGGAGCATGGCTGACACGAAAACTTAATATCAGAACAGACCTAATAATTGACGTAGACGTTTCCTTTAGGTGTTCTTGTTAGCTTCCAGAAGTGCAGTTCGCAGTGCGTGTCCACTCCTTGTTTAGTAAAGCTGTTTCGCGAGAGATTTTCTGCTCCTTTTCTTTGACAGTACTGCAGCTCACTACGTGTGCCTGGCATAAGCTTTGGAGCATTCCGTTCCATTTAGAGCCGTTTTTAAGCCCTTCGATCGCCGATGTACAAATCGGCTATAATTTTTGAGAAGCATTATGTGCTTTAGCATCTCTACGTGTTAATCAAACATGTGGTGCGCTGGTGGCGACTGACAGATTGTGACTTCGCTTCCCTTTCCTTCTCTTTTCCCCCTTTAATCCTCTCACCCCCCCCCCCCCCCTCCCGCTCTGTATCTATATCTATCTATCTAGTGCGCTGGCACGTGCTGCGTGCCTCTATTTTTCACAAGACAGCATAGTTGCAGTTAAAATCAATGGCGCCACTTGTGAGGAATAGGCTCGTAAAACTAACTCATCAAGTTTTGAAATGCTTACCTTTTACGTTGGGTATTTCTACCCACATTCCCGGTTAAGAAAAATTAAAACATAGCTCACCTTCGATGTTGACGGCCTGTAATTTCTCATTAAAACTTGGGCACTACAATCAAAACAAAGAATGTTTGTTAGTTAATTTAAAGCAATTATTTGTCTAATTACTGATCTATGCGAGGTAGGTAATGTCCGCCTTGCTGCAGGGTCCAGCTCAACAGACAGCACCGACCTGTCTCTCACAGTTTTAAAGTAACAATATGAAAAGGTTGAAAAAAAAAACCTTTAGTACCACGTTAGCTGTGCACCAAACATCGTGGTGACCGTATACTAGTACCAGTGAATGTCAGAAGGCTTCGTGAAGTGTTAAGATTTGACGACAAACTATTTGAAAACCTCGCAGATGACCTCATGATGAATGACGCAAACACGAAGTTGTGACTCTTCGCCCGATCTGAAATGCACATCTCTAACGACGAACGGGATGGTCTACTAAAATATGCAGCCAGAGAATTGTACGTGCTTAAGTGCACTCAGCTACTATGCTTTAAATTCATAGTTCGCTTACTGCGTATTGCTGTTAAGAGCGGCTGGTGTAATCTTCGAAAGTTGCAAATATAAGATGAGGCATAAATATGAAGACATCGGGAAAGCCGCTTTAGTTGGACCGTAAAGATGTTCCTTTTTCTTTTAACTTTTGGACGCGTGGAATAATCCTTGTCGCTTCTCGAGGGCCTTCTCATTGTTAACTCTTACGGCAGCTTAGCCAAACCAACTTTTACTGGCAGAAAGAAGCAAGAAAACAAAGAATCAGAGCTGCTCAGGCACACGCGGGAAAAAAAATTCCTTCCGTTGCCCTTTGTGTGAACCGCGGAAAGCTTGACCGTACTTTCGGTGCAGGCTAATCTGGTTGGTTATGAAGTTCCTCTCCGGCCACCTCGTAATAACCACTTCCGGGCACTTCGTCGGCGAGGAAGAAGCACTGAATACGGCTCTCCACTCCTGCAGCTTCCCGGGCACACCACATTATAGGGTCCGCTTTCCCGTCGCCATTATAACGACGAAAGCGAGGGACCTCACGCAGCACGGCCCTACTACTGGGCGGGCCTGTCTCGCTGGCAACTATTTCTTCCCTTCATTCCTTCGGCCTCATTCTTTCGACTTATGGTGACTAATGCGGGGAAGCGAAAGCGAATACCTCAGTGCAAACAAAATAAGAATCTTCAAAAAAAGAGAAACACGCATAAAAACAATGAGCTAATGTTTCTGGCCGTTTTTCGCAGCCCCTTCTTTCAATTATTATTCACTGTCGTCACCACACCATTATTTTTCTGGGAAGCCGTCGCTTTCGCTGTTCTTTTCCTTGCGTGAGAAGCCGCTTATCATGGCCTGCGGATCACACCGTGCCTTGTGCATTGGAAGGTAGGCATTAGCATCTCCATGATGCCTTTGGTCATAATAATGGCGATTTAATTACTGTCATTCGCAACTTTCTACTTTGCGTTGGGGTGCTTCCGGGCGCCTATTCATACTTAACGTAAATTAAATCAGCGCAAAATATTTTTTATTTCTAACTCAATAAGGCAGGTCAGAAAATCTGTATGAAATAGTCTGCGTGCATTTACTTTTAGGCAACGGCTTTTGAGATTCATCTTTTAGAAATCCTTAAGTGATCTCTTGATTAGTCGATATTTGAGGCTACGGCATGACATCTTTATTGACTTTTCTCTTTTCTTTTCTTACACTCCGCAGAGAGCACTGTTCGATACATCCAGTGGTGTACAGTCGTGAAAACTATGAGAGGCAACAAAGTTTGAACACTAATTTCTTGATTACACCATAATTATGTTCGACAAGTACAGTTCTTTCTGATTTCCTACTCGTTTTCCTCTTCGCATATAATACCCAAATATAAATCACAAATTTAGTGGTCAAATAACTAAAATGTTCGCAATTTTGTGCAAAAAGTTTGTTTCCTCTCATATTGCTCTCGACTGTACATTGTAAAACAATCTTAAGTTCACACAAGTAAAACCTGTCTGTCACGTTGAGCTCTTTGGCCTGTAAATAGCTCAGTTCGAGAGTTGTTCCTGAAACAAAAGTATTATGAAAGGCTACAGGCCATCCCTGCCCAGACAGAGGCGTGTACGCAGTGTTTTTTCATGTACTGTGGGGCAATTATGCACAACGGCATGCTTATTGAAGTCTGAAGAAATTTATGATGAACGAGTTCATCGCTCACAAGCGAATTTCATTATCCCTTTTGTTATAAGGGAGTAATTACTCATTGGCATCGACCCGACCGCAGCCATACGGCTACAAAGGAAAGCTATACAGCTTTCTCAGAAACTTCGTAGTTAAAGAAAAATTCGTCCTGGTCCGGGGATCGAACACAGGACCACCGCTTCACCGGAGCAGTCGCTCTACCAATTGAGCTAACCAGGACGGCAAGCTTATGGTAGGGCGAGAGCGAATTCATCAATAACTCGAAGAGGGAACTGTGTTGGTCAAATGTTTTTAGGGGAATCCCCCAAGGTGGAGCAGATTTGTAATAAGGGAGTAATTACTCATTGGCATCCACCCGAGCGCAGCCATACGGCTACAAAGGAAAGCTATACAGGTTTCTCAGAAACTTCGTAGTTAAAGAAAAATTCGTCCTGGTCCGGGGATCGACCCCAGGACCACCGCTTCACCGGAGCAGTCGCTCTACGAATTGAGCTAACCAGGACGGCAAGCTTATGGTAGGGCGAGAGCGAATTCATCAATAACTCGAAGAGGGAACTGTGTTCGTCAAATGACCTACCCCTTTTGTTCAGGCCTCAAAAATTGCAAGGACGATATTTCAGTGATTTGTAGTGTTTGTATCAATATCAAAGCGGTTATTCCGAAGCTTACTCACCTACGCATTTCAAGTCCCATTTCCTAGGCCTGCATAGCAGATCTCTTCTTTCAAAGGCTAAGTGCAGGTTATTTGATCAGTCATCACTCTTTAGTTCACTATTCAGCGTGAGAGTTACTGCCGTAGCATAAGCTGAAAACTAGCTCTGGGATTTTGTCGCATGAGACATTACATGTCTCTCATATTTTGAAGTGAAATCCAAGGAAAAAACATCTCCCAAGCCGCGTTTCTTTTCAGACACGCTCGGCTCTTGAAGCTTGCAGCCTGCGATACATACATGTCTAGACACTAAGTGGAAGGTATGCTTTTTTGCTTGCAGCATTCTTTGTTTTCTTTCCGTTCCGTGCAGTAGAACTTGATTTAATCAAAGTGAGGGGTATGCAAAGCATTCCGCTAGTTATTCTCTCTTGTTCACTGCTATACGTCTGCTAGATTAGGTGCATGACAGTGAACGACACATAATAACTAGCGGCATTAGATGTGAAAAGTTTTGCAAATTGGCTACTGCCTATTTATTTGGGGCACAATTTGTACCTCTCAGGCTTCGCGATCTTGCTGCCAGTAGATTCGTTGGTAACGTTGAATTGTGAATATCAGTTACATTCATCAACATCAATAATTAACTACTCTGGTCTCTTGTGATGTTCTGTAGTGTAGGCCATTCGGCGCAAATGTTGAGTTTCATTACAGGACTGCGTTTTGTTAAATATCGCAGCCCGCATACTTAACATTAGGTCCTCAGACGACAGTTACTCTTTCCGACACCAGCCTCCACGGTGTGTTCAGCGGGTGACGATAAGAGGTACCCTCCAGCAACTGTTACGAATGGAGGTCTCCATACCGGGAAGAGCTGCCGGTGACCTGTCAGCAGACGCGCTGAATCAAACAAGCGACAGCGTGAAGTCATCTTTTTGAGCGTCGCCACAGCTGCTGCCTCATCAACGTAACAGTCTTCCCTTGTCCTCAGAAGAAAGGGATCCCCGACCAACAGCTTAGAGGCGGATATAACGTTACGTGACCACTCGGGACCATTTGTGTCTTTGGGGAAAAAGCCTTCTCGCCTGTATGGAACGGCGGCGGAGAAAATACTTTTTCGTGGTCGACCGACCTATCTGGAAACGACTCCATCATCTTGCCTGAAGTGTGAAATAGCGGCTGCCGTCCCCTTCCATTTCTACAAAGTGCCGAATTTGGAGTTGGCGGCTTTGCTGGGCGCGGTGATTGCAGTTAAACCTGGTGAACGACCGATGCATCCAGGGCTGGTTATTCATGGTTCTGTGTTTCTCCCCGCCACCACTGGCAAAGCTGGGAGACGAGGACAGGATCGACGACACCATCACGAGTGCGGGCCCTCGTCTCGGAACCGCTGGAACTGATGAAGTGCAAAGTTTCCCCAGTTAGGATTAAGGGGATGACCAACCGTATTTAATCAGCCGGACAGCATGTGTAAAAGAACCTTTTTACTTCTTCGTGTATGTTAAATACTCCAGCGAATATGTAAAGTAAACCCCGTGTAATCCCTTCTCCTCGAAGCCCGTCCCTCCTCCTCGAAGCCCGTCCCTCCTCGTCACATCACAGCGGAAGCCTTCCGAACCGGGACCCAAGGACTTGGACCTGGCTGAGATGACCCCAGTCATACCAAGGGCCCACATTTAACACCACCCTAGCATGGTTTCGAACCAACTTATCAACGGTGCCTGGCACTAATATTTCAAGCCATGCGCTCAATCATTCGTCTGAAATTTGTGGGCGCCGGTGGGTAAATTGTATCTTTACGTTTCACAAATTAGTAACGCGGCCCTTGCTGCAAATGCTGCGAGGCCGAAGTAAAGCAGCCAATAAAAGCTTGCAGTGGAGCTTTAAACTTCGGCTCCGTCGTATTTCAAAAGTAGGAAAGTGAAAAAAAAAATTTCACATAAAATTTCACACAGTTCTTCCTTCTATGCGAGCATGCTTTATGCTTCCATTTTCACCCGTCCATTTGTAAACACTATTCATCGCCAAATCTTATTATGCAGCAGGAAGCGCAGATCACATTGTCCGATAAATGAACAGCGGCGAAAATCCACTAAAAAAGAAATTTTAATATATGCTTTGCAGTATTTTAGTGCCATTGAGTTCTATATGTCTTTAGTAAACATGATCGAACTGAACTTATTATGCGATGGGAGACTGAGGAAACCACTGGGCTCAGTAGCTCGGTACGGAGGTTGACACATTTTCTTACCTTCCTCCTACCTACATATATACCGCCTGTTCTGTGAGGAAATGCATATTGCTTTCACGTTCGATCGCACCTACCATGAAAACATGCAGCCTCTTTTATGCATATGTCGGATCATTGGCACTGAGACAGAGTCCCCTCGTCTGTCTGGTAGCACAAGCGTTTCTGTTATTTTGTTAACCGTTCGCCTTGATGTGGTGTCTACATTGCAGTACTGCGCTTTGTATCAAAGATAATTTGAGAAAAAAAAAAACACTTTATCAGGTAAGTATTCGGGGCCGGTTCATTGTTTTTATTTGGGTAACGCTACCCTTTATTCATCTGATAGTTTAGATATCTTTGAAAGCCAGCCCAAACATGTTGTCAGTTTTTTTTTTCAAATTTGCATCGAAAATGAGTCATTAAACTTAATGGTGCTTCGGCATGAGCTTTCAACTGTTTGAGCAAGTCAGGTTATTATTTTAAGTACCGAAAAGAAAAAGAAAAGACATGTGTTGACTTGCACAATGAACGGAGCTTTGATGTTTTATTGTCTGCCAAGCTTCAGGGTGAAACAAAACAAGGGTTGGATTGGCATGTATAATGAAGCAGGTCCCCGAAAAAGCACCGCAATTCTGTCCGGGACAGCTTTTTAATTGCCGCGCACGAGCAGGGTGACCTGAACACGGAAGCAGTCACGGAGTGACGGTGTGTAATCTCGCTGACGATGATTGAAAACGCTGCGGGCCAAACATGGTGATGGATGAACCTGAGCCTCGGGAAGCCTGCGAAGTGGGGTGGCACTGCGCGCTCGAGCTACACTAGCGATTTCTCCCTTTATTTGCTTTAATAGATGCAGGTAATACCTGCAGCGTATTTCATGTATCTCCAAGAGCATTCATCAATACATGATAGCCAGATGTGTTGTGTTCGGGTTCTGATGGTCGTCGCGCCTCTAAAATCTTTAGAAAAATTCGACATATTTTAAGGATTGTTAACTCTTGCATCTCCACGAGCTACGTATAAATCTGATGCTGTAATGTTCATTTATTTTTATTTATACTTTTATTTAAGGAAGAGATTCTTACAGGGTGGCAATAAAGAGTAAGGTACACGTGCTTACGGGAAGTACTGAAAAAAAAAAAAAGACGGAAGTGATTAATAAACAAACAGGACGCATCGGTCATAAAGAAGGGAATCAATGAAGGCAGCATAACATAGGAGTGCTGCACGAAGTGCGCTGAGGATACGAAAGTCAGAACATAAACCAGATCTTCAGTGTATATGTTAATAGTAATAACAAAGATCGTCTGGTCGATAAAATCAGTACGATAAGAACTGGATCGGTGCCAGGAATGCAATACTACATAACAGCAGTCATCAATGAACACTGAGGCACCGGGTAAATGGCGTCAGAGATTGCTGTAGAAATGCAACTTAGTAAGCTTATTCCACAGCTGCCGTTCCGGGAAAAAAATTTCGAATATTTGGGGCAGTATTACGCAGGCGGAAAGAGGTGATTTTGTCATGGTGACATTGTCTTGTATTGTAACCTTAAGATAAATATATTAGTCTACCAAGGTTAATCTTAAACCTACCTTTGGCGAAATGGGGTGCGACTACGTCGAGAAACGCTCTCCAGAAAAAAAGAGGAATCGCTGAAAGGTAGAGCCATCCCCTAGAAATAATCAAACCGTGAGTGGCTTTTAAGGAAACGAAATACGAAGCGTTAGTAAAGATGACCGCATCGGCATTTCCTCCGCAAACTGGTGTACAAGATACGTGTATCAAACGAATGACGACTTCCCACCATATGACACGTGCGAAGTAATGACACTTCCACAAACTATTGATTGAACCACATGTTTCTTGAGTATCATGTTTAGCCTATTTTTTTCTACGACTCTCATTACTGGCCAATCCCAATGCGTCGGCCATTTGCGCACGGCTTCTGAAACGTATCTTGATGCAACTTAGGACATTCAGAAGTCTACGGAGCTTCTCTAGTCCCTATTAGTTTTCTCACTGAACCCATCCTTCCAGAATTTTTTGTATCTGCAAAATATAAAAGTAATCCAGCAATCTAGCTTTTTTAAATCATTTGATTGCGCTTGCTGAGCCAAAATATATCCCAGTAAAATTGGGATGAAATAGAGAAAGCAGTATACTGGCTCAGTAACAAGAACACCTTTCGATTGAAAGAAGTTTAGTTAGTTTTGGTGTGCGCTGCATTCTCCTGACCTGTCTGCCAACCCCGACTTTTTCGCTACACTCATATACGAAGCGCGGGAGTAATGTGCTTGCCTTAAATCAAATACAACCGCTGTATCTTAAAGCTACTCAGCTATGAGGCAAACACGTGGAAGTTAGCGAAAAGGGTTCAGCTCAAGTGAAGGACAACGCGGCGAGCTATGGAAAAAAAACTGATAGGTGTAACGTTAAGACACCGGAAGTGAGTAGAATTAGTGAGGGAACAAATGTGAGTTAATAACATCTTAGTCGAAACGAAGGGGAAGAAGTGGGCTTGGGCAGGACATGTAATGCAAAGGCAAGATAACCGCTCGTCCTAAAGGGTAACGGAGTGGATTCCGAGAGAAGGCAAGTGTTGCAGTAGCGGCAAGAAGTCAGGTGGGCGGATGAGATTAAGAAGTTTGCGAGGATACAGTGGCTGCAGCTGGCAAAGGACAGGGCTAATTGGAGGGACATGACAGAGGCCATCGCCCTGCGTTGGGCGTAGGCAGGCTGATGAAGATGAAAGACCTGCAAGCTTCATTATCTCAGGGTTGTAGAAGGCTTACCTACCAAGGACGACTAGCTGTTACTGGCATGCAAATAAGAAGTTTTTCTCCTTAAATGTCAAATTTCCTGCCCCTCATCATGCTAGGGTATACATTCCAGCAGGTTTCATGCATCCGCTTTGTGTGTAAATCACCGACGGCAATAAGCACACGCTGCTTGAAATATTTAAGGAACTAACATCTATCTTTCTGAGCACCAGGACCTCTCCTAAAGTCATGGATAAACATTAGTCACACTTGCAATTAAGTAACTTAATTATTTCAGCGAAGGAAAGAGTTTATTAAGCAGCAATCAGCAAAGTTTCTAACGCCAACCGTGAAATAGTTAATGACGCGTGTTCTATTTCCGTACCTCTCCTGTTACTTGGCGCAACCTGCTGAAGATTCGTTTGCTGCCGACATTCATGAAAATAAATTTCTGGACTGCTTATTACCACTTTCATTATACGCAAGTTTCTAGTACAGCGCAGCAAACTTGGACCAGAACTGAAGTCGTGAGCTGATGGCGCCATCTTAGCTAAAGTTTTAGAAGCTGCTGGTATGCTCGTATTCCTGAATGGTTGATGGGCTGATTATATTCCTATGAGACCTGTCATGCACGTCATATCCTGTCGCGTCGAAAAGACTGCCTGCCTACAGGTGAGCAATTTCTTGCGCAATTTTTATTACAGAAGTATTAGGTAGCGTGTTGCCAAAGCTATTTTTACCTTAACTGTAACTAACCTTAAATAACTGAGACTAATTTCAGCAGATAGTGTGCACGTACTAAAGTAAAAAATATAAGAAGAAGTACAATACTGACTTAGCCCTCTCTACATCTGCACTCGGAAGACAAAAGAACTCACAGCCCAGACAGTGACTGATCTAAGAGAAGCACGGCTACCTGTATTTCTTAAAATATTCAAATAACATATTTTCTATGGCCGAGAGCTCTAAAACAATCAATAGTGTTCTTTACTAAACATTACGAAATGCTTACGCTAATGAGGCAAAGGTATCATAAGATTTTTAGCTACTCCCTGATTTCGCATGCAAACAGCTCTGTGTAACGGTTGTGCTGTTCCCGGTGCGTCAACGTTTATGAAACTGCTCGGAGCAGGAGAACCCTCAGAAAAAAGAACTAACACGGCCCAGCTGCATTATTAATTGCGATTGTTGATGCGGCCGCTAAGTAAAACGTTCACAGCTCATTTAAAAGCGGCTCCATTGTGCTTCTCGAAAGCAATCGGGCACGGCTCATTTACTCGTTCACGTGCTCTCCGTCCTAGGATGAAGAATCGGGCTTTTCTCGTTGAAACGCTAACATTGGGGGGCAAACGCTAAAAATCGATCGGAGCTGCCGTTGCTGCAGCTTGCTTTCTTTGCAGCTTTGTGGCCAAGAAACACTGCTGTAGCTACGCAAGTAGTGCGATCGTGGAAGCGAATCACTCCCCCTCCATTGCCACACAGCACAAGGCTTTGATTCGGAAGAATGACAGCCTGTATTCTTCAAAAACAGGTGCTAAAGTATTGCTATTTATTCCATGTACATCTTCCTTGTCGGGATTATATCCACCTTATTAGTCTAATTTAGCGCAGTTCTGACACCTTTACTATAACAAGGTGACAAACTACTTTTCAGGTGTGAGCGTAGGGCAACGCGAATAGCCACCCTCACGTTGGCTGTATTGAAGCCGAAGTAAGAAATATAGTGCTCCTCATTCCATGTCCTGCCCGGCCATGATCTTTGATAAGCTTTCTGCTATCCGAGTTTTCAAGCTGCAAAAGCATAAACCATGTTTTAGTAGGTGTCGAGAAATATTTGTTTCCGATCAGCCAGAATCAGCACGTTTGAAACCTTACTCATCATCATCACCAGCCTGACTACGCCCACTGCAGGGCAAAGGCCTCTCCCATGTCTCTCCAATTAACCCTGCCCTTTGCCAGGCACCGCTACCGTAACTACCGTAACTTTTTGCGACCCTCTGCAACACTTGCTTTCTCTTGGAATCCACTCCGCTACCCTTAAGGACGAGCGGTTATCATGCATTCGCATTAGATGCCCTGCATAAGCCCATTTCTTTCTCTTGATTTCGACCGGGTTGTCATTAACCCATGTTTTCTCTCTCACCCACCTCCGCCCGCTTCCGATCTTTTAACTTTGCACCTATTATTTTTCTTTCCATAGCTTGCTGCGTTGTCCTCAACTTTAGCTAAACCCTCTTTGTTAGCCTCCAGGTTTCCGCCCCCAAGGTTCAATAGCGGTAAGATACCGCTGTTGTATACTTTTCTCTTGAGGGATATTAGTAAACTGCCATTCATGATCTCAGAAAAGCTTCCATATGCACTACAACCAATTCTTATTCTTCTAGTCATTTCCCTCTCGTGATCTGGATCAGCGGTCACTACCTGCCCTAAGTAGACGTATTCCCTTACCACTTACAACACCTCACTAACAATTCTGAACTGCTGTCCCCTTGCGAGAGTGTTGAACATTACTTGGTTTCCTGCATGTTATATTTAAGACCCACCGTTTTGCTCTGCCTGTCTAACTCATTGATTATGTTTTGCAGTTCGTATCCTGAGTGACTCAGCAAGGCAATGTCATCACCGAATCGCAGATTACTTAAGTATTCTCTATTAACTCTTATTCCCAACTGTTCCCAATCGAAGCCTCGGAAGACCTCTTGTAAACAGGCGCTGAATAGCACTGGCTAGATCGTGTCTCCCTGCCTGACATCCTTCTTTATTGAAATTTTATTGCTAACTTCATGGGAAACTAAGGTAGCTTTGCAGTCGTTACAAATATCTTCCATTATTTTCAAATAAGACCCTTCTACACCTTGATTCTGCTACGCCTCTATGGCTGCCCCAGCTTTAAACTGAGTCAAATGCTTCTTGTAAATAATGAACGCTATATATAGGAGTTGGTTATATCCTGTGCATTTCTCTATAACCTGACTGATAGTGCGAATATGGTCTATTGTCGAGTTTCCTTTACGAAATCCTGCCTGATCATTTGATTAAGTCTAAGTTTGTCCTCATTCGATTAGCGATTACCTTAGTAAATACCTTTTAGGCAGTAAGCTACTCGGTCTGTAATTTTTCAGTCCTGGGCGTCTCCTTTCTTACGAATTAAGATAAAGTTAGCGTTCTTCCAAGCTTCTTGTGCGTTCAAGGTCACAATGGATTGCGTATAGAGGGCGGCTAGTTTTTCTAGCGCAATCTTCCCTCCGTTCTTGAACAAATCTGCTGTTGTCTGATCCTCATCAGCTGTTTTCTCCCTTTGCATTGCCCCTAAGGCACTTTACTCCTCTTTCGCTGCTGGGTGGCTGTCCCATTTGCTGTGCGCTGCTGTCTTTCTCATTCATGTTCTGATTACATGGGCTACTGTACATATAATTGTGTAGAACTCTTCGTCTAGTTTAACTATCTTATTCATATGGCTAATGCTGCCGCGGTGGCTCAGGTGGTTATGGTGCTCGGCTGCTGACCTGAAAGACGCGGGTTCGATCCCGGCCGCGGTGGTTGAATTTCTTTGGGGGAGAAATTCTAGAGGCCGGTGTACTGTGCGATGTCAGTGCACGTTAAAAAACCCCAGGTGGTCGAAATTTCCGGAGCCTCCACTACGGCGTCTCTTACAGCCATAGTTGCTTTGGGACGTTAAACTCCATAAACCAACCAACCAACCTATTCATATGGCTAATGACCCTGCCATCTTTGTCTCAACGCATACACCTGGGACCTATGACTAGTGTCCTCTTCACTGCTTTTAGGCTACCTCCATTCTTGAGAGCATGCTCGATTCTCTCCACATTAAACTTCCTGATGTCGGCGACCTTGCGCTTATTTTTTAACTTTGATAGTTCTGTAACTTCTGGTTTGGTTTATGGGGTTTAACGTCCCAAAGCGACTAAGGCTATGAGAGACGCCGTAGTGGAGGGCTCCGGAAATTTCGACCACCTGGGGTTCTTTAACGTGCACTGACATCGCACAGTACACGGGCCTCTAGAATTTCTCCTCCAAAGAAATTCTAGCCGCCGAGGCCGGGATCGAACCCGCGTCTTTTGGGTCAGTAGCCGAGCACCATAACCGCTGAGCCACCGCGGCGGCGTTCTGTAACTTCTATCCTGAGTGCATGGTTAAGGACTTTCATGTTTCGGCGCTTCTTAATCAGATATTTCGTCTCCTGAGGTAGCTTGTCGGCATCTGGCCGAGCTATTCTACCGCCTTCTCCTACCGCGCACGCCGTAATGATGGTTTTGAGATTATCTTTTGTGGTTTCAACATTAAAATCGTCTGTCTGAGTTAAAGCCAAATATCTCTTCTGCAGCGAAATCATGAATTCTTCTACTTTCCCTCTTACCCCTAACTCCTTAAGGAGTGAATTTGGACCGTTTGGTTATCCATGAAAACAACTAGCGCAAGAAACGGCACTACAGAAAGAGGACACATACACTCGTAGTGTGTCCTCTTTCTGTCGCGCCGTTTCTTGCGCTAGCTGTTTTCATGTACCGCTAACTCATTAATGGTCTTCCACTTCACTCTTCTCTTCCGTTTATTCTTCAAAACTAAGCTAATTCGAGTCCTTACTATTCTCACTAACCATCCGTTTTTTTCAGTGCATATTTTAAAATGTTTTGCGAAACGCCTATCAAAGCTCATATCCCCGTCTTAATATCATTGAATGCGAAGACGCTGCACCTGTACATAATTTTGACATGTGCAATTTTGACACCACTTGGGCTGAGCGGTAGTCAGTGGTGGCCATTGAGCGATAATAGGTGATCTGTTTAGAATAGAATCTGCCAGCATTTTTGCGGTTGCACCTATACTAATGAGCTTGTTGGACTACCGACATCAATTTTCATCGCAGCAAATGGACGAAATGTTCAAGTTACCTTTCTGGTAAACTGCAGCATGGAAATTTTCGCTATCGTCCAAGGGGAATGTTCGGATCGAGCCTGGAAATGACAGTGCGGATGTCGGCGAAATGCAGTCAGAGCAAAGAAACCATGAGAATCAATGGACGCCTGACTGTGCGCCTTTATTCTTTTTTTCTACCACTCTCATCCTCCTATGACCATCGGCAGTGAGCTGCAAGAAGCTACCGAGGTACCCACACTGTAACTCGCGCACCGCCGCTCATGTAGCACGTGTGGCACACTCTTGACGCTAGGAGCAATGCAGCTAGTTTGGCTGTGTCTTCTTGAAAACGCGTATTCTGCCGGGTCACTTTCTCCCCGGCTGAGAGATATCCGCGACGCATAAGTCTATGGTTGAGAGGGAACTTTTTTTCACCTGCAGAGAACAGCATATGGTCAAGATACAGATAGGACAGATTATCTTCCACTTTACGTATTCTTCTATAATACGCAGCTGGTTTGAAAGCAGGCGCAAGCAGGATGCGCTGTGCCTCGTGCAAGCTTAGAAATTAGATGTGCTGGGATCCACGCTGAATGTTACTGAAGCGCTTCATAAAGCTCGGAAGAGGGGGACATTACAGATCCACAGTCACCTTACAGGAAGGCTATGCAAGTTTTGAACCTTTGTGCTGTTAACGTGACGTACACAAGCTGGAACAAAAGCCTGTCAGCCTTTCACCGCCGTCGTAATCCGCTTGATTTTCCCTACGTAATAGCTTAAGTTTAAGAGCGTACGTTGTTGGGCTAGTCGGTCAATCATGGTGAATACAAGGGGGTACTGCGCACAAAAAGACAAGGACAAGAAGATAACACAACTGCGCTTGTTGTGTTATCTTCTCGTCCTTGTCTTTTTGTGCGCAGTACCCCCTTGAATAGCTTAAGTCTTTCTGCAGTCCGTTCTATCATATAAGTATTTAGGTGTCACCATGTGTGTAGTGGCTTGTCCGAGACCTCGCACCTCGAATATCATTGCGTACGCTTATAAAACGCTTGGATTTTTACGCCGTCGTCTCCGCCATGCCACTGAACGCTACAATTATTAGCTTATAAATATCTTGTAAGATCAAAGTTAGAATATTCATCGCCCAATTGGAACCCGCGTGATGCCAAGCTCATAAACGCCCATGAATCACTTCAAACCAGAGCGGCCAGATTTATTCACTCTTCATGCATATTCATACGATTTCAGCGCGTCAACATGGAAAGCAGAATCCGGTTTATTACACCTTTCACTCCGTCGTCGCATTGACAGCCTTTGTTTATTTCCATAGTTTACCATAGTTTACTTGGCTGCGCCCCTGCATTGTCCCACCAGACCGCCTATCTCACCGCATACGTCGTCCACTTACCCGTCCACATGCCCGCATTGTCACCTTTGCCGCTTCATTTTTAAGCATGAAATGCTTTTAGCTCCCGTTGTCGGCAGTGTGGTGACGTCACGCCGAGACCGAGAGCCAACATCCGGGCTCTGAAACGAGAACATCCGGGCACCGTACGAGACAACGAGATTTAACGACTCTCTCTAAGCCCTCCTACGCGACCGGCATGCAAGCGCCGGTTGGTCTCCAAAGGAGTCACAAAAAATAACTGCTGCCAGTGCCTTCTCAATGTTTATCAAGATATCAGTCGCTGTGCGTTTGGTAATGCACGGAATTATAATTTCCGATTTCTAATAACGCGGCGTGAAAAAAGCACATAAATGCCACGATACACTTCGTTGTCATACGTGATATCTTAGGGGCTTCGCGCATCGAAGCAAAGCCACGCAAGCGCACAGGGGCCCGGGGGAGAAGCGCTGCGTTCAAAGGGCAAGGCATCGCGCCGAACGGGTGGTGGCGTTCCTCCCTTCCTTTACGGCGCGGTTCGGGTGTCCACCGAGATGACATTAGGCCCGTAAACATTTCATGCTTACTCTACTCTCGGTTACGGGAGAGGCAGAGATTTTTTCCCCGTTTTGCTGCATACTGGAATGACCTGTCCAACGGCACTGCTGCAATCACGTCCTCATCCGCGTTCGCCGAAAGTGTTGCAAACCACATTTCGTTGCATGAACACTTGGTCACCGAAATGTTTGTTGCCACCTCTTATGCTACACCCTTCACCGGGTCTTTAAGGAAATAAAATGAAAACAGAACGAGGAGGTATGATACAAAACGCAAGGTCAACAGGAGAACGCAGCCTCTTTTGTGGCAACTGCAAGACCCGTATATCCCTTGCAAAGTAAAAAAAAAAAGCTTATTTAGAGTTTTGCACTGGGCGAAACAAGAAATTTCTTCGTTCATTTTGTTGTTGACGATTGTGGTAACGGTCCCTTTCGCGTTTCATACCCACTGAGCCCTGATGTTGTATTTTCACACCGCACCTGTGAATCAAATAATACTTGCACCACGAGCTTCAAATCTCTACCACGTGGTTAAGGGACGTTAGGCATTTCAAAACACGAACAAAAAAAAAACTGTACGATTAAAATAAAAAATCCCGGCCCGAAAGGGTTAAACCGTTGTAATTTCATTGAAGATGACGTTGGTGTGTGATATACTCATGATTTCATTTTTAGACGACATTTTTTGATGACTACAAACTTCGGAGATAAAAATATATATATTCGTTTTTCTTCATTCGGCTTTCTGAAAAGTTCATGATCGGAATGTTGCGCAAACGAGAGTGAGAAGTATTGCGGATCAATAACAGGTGTAAACTATCACAAAATATAGGAAAATTAGCAACATTATAGAATTTTTCTAATTATTATCCAAAATTTTAATTATGATTCGTGCTTTTGGAGTGCTTCAGTAAAATATGAGCTCATTAAGGAAAAAGATTAAAATCAACATGAATAATTTTAACCTATTATAAACAGAATTACAACTACTGTGCTCATTGGCTTTCGGGCATGAGACAAAGGCCTGAACTTCTTGCTGCCGTGAAACTTGACCAGCATTATGGCGGTGAAATTCAGAGATTATTATTAATATATACGACGGAGCGCATTGCCAGAAGTTTCTTCCCAAACAAATAAAAAACGGGAGCCCAAAATACGCAAGCCCGCACATTCGCGCGCAAACGCGCAGGCAGCTACCAATCCGTGGAGAACAACGACGTCCAGCATTGCATGTTGATACATCGCATCTGGCACATCCGAGCCCAATATGTATCCAACATCAAAAGAGGCGTTACTGATGTTCTCAGTCGGTCACTTTGTCCCCTCTCCGGCTGCTTCCTTCCCTGTCCGAACTGATTCTTCCTCCTCCTTCCTCTCCTCAAGCTTGATGTCCTGCAGCCGCTTCTCCAAGCGTGGATACATTGATCTTTATTTTCGCCAAAGGGGCCACACTGTGTACCGCGAGCTAGAGTCCGTCGAGACGCCGGTTGTTCCCGTGGCAACAACAGCGCCCCCCTTATTCGCTCTGCCCTCTCCAGTAGAGTGTTCAAGCTGCACGCCGCCTCACCAGAACCGCGCAGCATGCTCGGAGCTAGCGATGGTCTCAGCGAATGACGAGGGAATCACGGTGCGCTTACCTCGCAGAAATGATGCGTTCTTACAGAGCTCAGCCTTTGTACCGCCGTTGGTTGGGGGGAGTCGCTGCGCGTTACAATCCGGGCACCATCAACGCGCGAAAGGAGCTTTTCTATACGGCACCTGATCAGCTCTCGCAAGCTCCAGCCTACCCTAGGCTGCAGCGTTTTAGCGCAAACCGTATATCTGCGTTGCGCTGTTTCTTCTCAGTCACCTTCGCTCCCATCCTCAACCGTAACATGTTTTCCTCCCCATATTTTGCTTTTTCTATTTCCTCGTTTCTTTCTTTCATTCTTTCTTTGTTTGATTGTTTGTTTCTGCGTGTCTGCCCTTTCTTTTGCTCTTCTTCTTTCACTTTCTTTTGTTCTCCTTGCCTTCCTCTCTGCCGCTGCTCATTCGCAACGTTATCTGGTTTCAGCCTCGCCTCTTCTGACGGCTTTGTAGAACTTCCGCTGCTGTATGTGTTTGTGTCCTGTGTACGTGTGCTTAGTCTGCGAGCGCTACCCGAAGAAGAGGAAGGCCATTCTGATTCGGCTTATGGCCGCATAAAACCGATAGTTTGAACCGTAAAAGGATGCTCCTCGGAGGAACAATTCCTGAAGACGCCGAGCGTGCTTTCGTAAACGTATATAGGAAAGCATAGCTTGTTGGCGAGCGCGTACGCATGACTATAAAAGAAGCGAAGAGCGCGCCATGCGGTGCATCTCTCCGCTGCTGGCGTCTTGACTCGCTTCCGCGTGGTTGCACGCGGAAGGCCTTCTCGCCAACGGGGCGTAAACGCCGCGGCTGTTTATGTCTGCGAATCTGGTCAGGGCTCAAGAACGCGATCCAGCGCTTAGCAGAATAAAGAATGAACAAGTTGAAGGAAGGAAGGAAGGAAGGAAGGAAGGAAGGAAGGAAGGAAGGAAGGAAGGAAGGAAGGAAGGAAGGAAGGAAGGAAGGAAGGAAGGAAGGAAGGAAGGAAGGAAGGAAGGAAGGAAGGAAGGAAGGAAGGAAGGAAGGAAGGAAGGAAGGAAGGAAGGAAGGAAGGAAGGAAGGAAGGAAGGAAGGAAGGAAGGAAGGAAGGAAGGAAGGAAGGAAGGAAGGAAGGAAGGAAGGAAGGAAGGAAGGAAGGAAGGAAGGAAGGAAGGAAGGAAGGAAGGAAGGAAGGAAGGAAGGAAGGAAGGAAGGAAGGAAGGAAGGAAGGAAGGAAGGAAGGAAGGAAGGAAGGAAGGAAGGAAGGAAGGAAGGAAGGAAGGAAGGAAGGAAGGAAGGAAGGAAGGAAGGAAGGAAGGAAGGAAGGAAGGAAGGAAGGAAGGAAGGAAGGAAGGAAGGAAGGAAGGAAGGAAGGAAGGAAGGAAGGAAGGAAGGAAGGAAGGAAGGAAGGAAGGAAGGAAGGAAGGAAGGAAGGAAGGAAGGAAGGAAGGAAGGAAGGAAGGAAGGAAGGAAGGAAGGAAGGAAGGAAGGAAGGAAGGAAGGAAGGAAGGAAGGAAGGAAGGAAGGAAGGAAGGAAGGAAGGAAGGAAGGAAGGAAGGAAGGAAGGAAGGAAGGAAGGAAGGAAGGAAGAAGGAAGGAAGGAAGGAAGGAAGGAAGGAAGGAAGGAAGGAAGGAAGGAAGGAAGGAAGGAAGGAAGGAAGGAAGGAAGGAAGGAAGGAAGGAAGGAAGGAAGGAAGGAAGGAAGGAAGGAAGGAAGGAAGGAAGGAAGGAAGGAAGGAAGGAAGGAAGGAAGGAAGGAAGGAAGGAAGGAAGGAAGGAAGGAAGGAAGGAAGGAAGGAAGGAAGGAAGGAAGGAAGGAAGGAAGGAAGGAAGGAAGGAAGGAAGGAAGGAAGGAAGGAAGGAAGGAAGGAAGGAAGGAAGGAAGGAAGGAAGGAAGGAAGGAAGGAAGGAAGGAAGGAAGGAAGGAAGGAAGGAAGGAAGGAAGGAAGGAAGGAAGGAAGGAAGGAAGGAAGGAAGGAAGGAAGGAAGGAAGGAAGGAAGGAAGGAAGGAAGGAAGGAAGGAAGGAAGGAAGGAAGGAAGGAAGGAAGGAAGGAAGGAAGGAAGGAAGGAAGGAAGGAAGGAAGGAAGGAAGGAAGGAAGGAAGGAAGGAAGGAAGGAAGGAAGGAAGGAAGGAAGGAAGGAAGGAAGGAAGGAAGGAAGGAAGGAAGGAAGGAAGGAAGGAAGGAAGGAAGGAAGGAAGGAAGGAAGGAAGGAAGGAAGGAAGGAAGGAAGGAAGGAAGGAAGGAAGGAAGGAAGGAAGGAAGGAAGAAGGAAGGAAGGAAGGAAGGAAGGAAGGAAGGAAGGAAGGAAGGAAGGAAGGAAGGAAGGAAGGAAGGAAGGAAGGAAGGAAGGAAGGAAGGAAGGAAGGAAGGAAGGAAGGAAGGAAGGAAGGAAGGAAGGAAGGAAGGAAGGAAGGAAGGAAGGAAGGAAGGAAGGAAGGAAGGAAGGAAGGAAGGAAGGAAGGAAAAACTTCATTTTACTCTAGTGATTTTTCCTGCGGTTGAACAAGTTAGGAAAAATATATTTAACGGTTCCTGTCGGCTAAAGCGCTGCGCGACGCAATGGTGTTTTGCCTTCTCATTTTTATTTTGTTTCATCCTTCACGTGAACCTGCGCAAGTGCGCAGTACGACAACGCCTCTTCGTTATCGTTTTCCCTGCTGATGTTTTGGCGCGATAGTATTGTAACGCAGCGTAAGTCGGGACGGAACGGTGGCTCCGCCGCATCGAAGAAGGGAACCAGCAGGCGTCGATTAGATGCATTGGTCAACTTAGTTTATTGAAGATAGATGCGAATCACTGGTTAAACTTGGAAACTGAGACAAAATATAAGAGGTCACATAATAAAACAGTCAGCCATACCCTGGGGCGTGCAGCATCTTTGGAGCGAAGGTCCCGAGCAGCAGCCGGGAGGCAGCCGTTCCTCTCTCGAGTCCTCTCTTCGCGCCAAAAACCCGCTCCTAAATACGTTTGCCCAGGATTCTGGGGACACTTTTAGTAGCCAATCGGAAATGCTGTTGTCGGAGCCAATGACAAGGATTTCTTTAAAACAGAGCAGCCAATAGCACGCCGGTGCCCACGAGGCTGTTTACTCGAGAGCACCGCGTAAAATTCCCCGAAGACGTGCGCATTTCCACTCGGCACACAGATACAAACACACAAAACGACACCCGAAACACAGGGAACGCAAACCTCGCAGTCGGTGCACCACGCGACCCGCCGTCCGCGCCCTCAGCCCTCGCGGCTCGTCTCCGGCATATCTGGTCCGCCGGGCAGTGTGCCGCCCGAGGCTATCACTTCGCGCGACTCTCCTGCAAACCACAGGGGGTCCGCGCGCCCGCTCTGGTGGCCCGGACGCGGCCGTGGGCGACCTCTTCCCCTCGCAGTTTACTGCGTTTTACTCTAACTAAACATTCACACAAGGCCGGGGAGGAGACGCACAATGCCAGCTTACAAAGAGCGCCAGAGAAAACGGCTCTGCCAAGTGTCGGAGTGTGAGCCCCACTAATGGCTCCTCGCACAGCAGGGAGCACACGGACAGCAACAGTCGCACCGCAGGGAGAAGAACACATTCAGCCTGTCAGAGAAACTGGCGCGCGAAATCTGCGAAGCTCACTACGCGACACCTCCCTCCTACGAAAAAGAGTGTCCCACTCGTTTACAACAATCGAATACAAAGGAAAGGCGTGCACACTTGATATAAGACAATAAAATAAAATCCGCCAGACAGTAACGCGCAACGGGACTAAACTTAATAAATCGACTATTCTAAACAAGGCATGCCAAAACGAACGCGAAAATTATTTGGATTTACATGACACAGGCAGGATGCACAAACATACAGATTTAACAATGCAATCGAAAACCTTACATTGCACTCTCAAAATGTTCGTTTGTACATTTTTACACAAAACACAAGTTGTCTGCTGGAAGGGGTAGTCCAACAGTAACTTTAGTTTGTTCCTTCATCTGCACTGTAGTACGCCTCGGTTTCACTTCCGTACCCATCCGTCTTGACCACTTTGGGCTCGGTGTCAGCCCCAGCTCGGCCACAATCAGGTGACGACCTGCTGTAAGAGTACGTCTCAGTCGCACTGTCATTCGACATTTCGTTATCGCTGGGTTGCACTGTAGGGGACGCTGCACGTTTTGGTTTTCCAGACACATCAACACTGCGCGCGAACTCACGACAACCATCACCATCACAATCACTGTCTGGTGACTAGTCGTCGGCGTCCTCTTCTGAATCCGGACGAGTGTGGCAGCGCTTCAGACGGCCGACGTTGACGACATCTCGCTTGCGACCGGTGCGATTGACCACCTCCCAGTTGTTTTCTGCCACTTGCCGAAGCAGGCGGAACGGCCCGTGGTACCGATGGAGCAGTTTGGTGGTCTTCCCTTTCGCTCGAGAAGGCGTCCATAGGTACACGAGGTCTCCCGGATAGAAAACAGCATTACGTCGCCTCGAGTCGTATGCCTTTTTGTTCTTCTGCTGCCGCTGCTTCTCGCGCTGAGCGACTACTTCGCGCGCCTGTTGAAGCCGCTCTGTCGGAGGAATAGGCTGGAGAAACTCGACTGGCCTGTCAGGTGGGGCTTTCCGCGTGTGGCAGTTAGGGCAAGAGAGCACGTAGTTCGTCACCTGTGCGAACATCTTAGGCCAAAAGTAGCGCCTCCGTATCTTCTCCCATGTGCGCTTGACTCCGAGGTGGCCTGCCGTTAGATCGTCGTGGCAGCTCCTTAATACCTCAGTCCGCAAGCCTTTTGGTACGACCAGTGCGTCGCAGTCTTCCTCGAATCCTTTCGCCCTCCTGTGCAACACACCGTCGATTATTCGAAAACACCGTGCCGTTCTTCTCAGTGTTCTGACAACGGGTGAATCCGGGTTCTCGAGGTGTTGGATCATCTCCTTCATCCAAGGGTCTTCCCTCTGCTTCCTACCTATATCCACGCGACCCAGCACAAGCAGCGGTGCAAAGTTTTCTTCACTAACCGGTGCCGGTTCATGTGGCAGGCGAGAAAGAGTGTCGGCATTTGCATTCTTCACACCAGGGCAGCGTTTCAGCGTCATGTCGAACTCTTGTAATAGCAGGGACCATCTCATGAGGCGTCCGTTCGGATTCTTGACATTCATCAGCCATGCGAGGCTGGCTTGATCGGTGACTACGGTGAATTGGCTTCCCAAAATGTACGGGCGGAACTGCTTGCAGGCATACACGACAGCCAGGCATTTCTTTTCTGTTGTGCTGTAGTTGGTCTCTGCCTTGTTAAGATGACGGCTGGCGTACGCGACGACATGCTCTCGGCCGTCTTCCCTCTGTACCAGCACGGCACCAATGCAGTAGTCGCAGGCATCGGTATGGATTTCGACTGGCTTGCCGGGCTCGAATTGACGTAAAACTGGCGATGTAGTCAGCTTTTCTTTGAGCGCTTTCATTGCCGCCTCGCAGGCCGCATCCCACTCAAATGGAACATTCTTTCTGGTCAAGTTAGTCAAAGGCCGGCAAATTATAGCAAAGTCTTTGATGAAGCGTCGATAATAATTACAGATTCGGAGGAAACTCTGAACTCCTTTCTTGTTTTTCGGGGCTGGGAGCTTTTCGATCGCGGCTATTTTCTCCGGATTTGGTCTAATGTTGTCGGAGCCGGTGTCAATCAAGTAGGTGGTCTTCGAGTTGTTAACCTCGACTGGGACTGTGAGAAGCTGTTTCTCGTCCATCACACATACTGACCGGCTGGGCTGACCACCTAGGCCCGGCCGTTCCCGTTTCCCGAACTGGGGGCTTGATCGGCGCGCACATTTCTTTGCTCGCGGTCTTCGTCTCTCCATCGCTGGCGACAGTTACGAGCTATGTGGCCGCTTCGGTTGCAGTAGTTGCACCGTGGTCGTCCGTCGTCGGCACGCGGCGTTCTCGGGGGCCACGGGGCACGGGCACGAGAGAGTTCTTCCTCGATCCTCGTTAACCGCGCGGATAACGACTCAAGGGAGGCGGCAATTGACTCAAATCTCCTCTCACCTGCGTCCGCTCGTTGTTGCCCGTGGGATGTTGCGGTGAAGGTGGGCAGCACGTGAGGCTCTCCGGAGACGGCGTGTGCTGCAGGGATGGCCAATCCCCAAGCGTTATGCTCGGTTGTCAGGTAGGCGGCGTTGGCTTGGGTCGGCAGACCTCGAGCAGTGAGTCCCATCAGCGCAGCTTGGCTGAGGCGCTGCAGTGTCTGCAAAAAATCTGCGCATGTGCTCGGGTTGGCGATTATCATCTTCTCCATGGTCGCCGGTTGGAGGCCCCGCAGCAAATGACGCAGTCGATCCCCTTCCGGCATCTTGGCGTCCACCCTCGCACACAGCTGCAGAACGTCATAAAAATACTGCTCCGGAGACTCTGACGGCAGCTGCACTCGATTTTGAAGGCGTAAGTAGGAGATTTCCGCAGCATGGCGGCTGCTGAAACAAGTCTTGAGCTTCGCCGACCATTCGATCCATGAACTTGGAGCACCAGTAAGTAGTTCCGTAGTGTGCCATTTTTTCGCATCGCCATCCAAAGAAATATAGAGGAATTTCACCTTTGTGTCGTTGTCCCACGAGTTGAGCGAAGCGACGTGCTCGTAGCAGGTCAGCCACTCCGCCACGGACTCCTCCGGGGTTCCCCTGAACACAGGCGGGGCGATAGATGGTCTCGGTTGTGGGATCGTCATCGTAGCGATGTCTGCGGGCGTCCGGCTTTGCTCTCTTCTCAGATTGGGGCGCATTTCGAGTAGAGCGGGGTCTTCGCTACCCCGCAACCTCCACCACTTGTAGCGAAGCGTACGTCGGGACGGAACGGTGGCTCCGCCGCCTCGAAGAAGTTGACCAGCAGGTGTCGAGGGGTTGCATGAATTAACTTGATTTATTTGAAATGGGCCTAAAACATCATTTAAACTGAACACACTGATACACAAGAGTAAATAGGAGTAAATAATAACGTGGGCAGTCATACCAAGGGGGCGCGCAACATCTTCCGAGCAGTAGCCGGGAGGCAGCCGTTCCTCTCTCGAGTCCTCTCTTCGCGCCAAAAACCCGCTCCTAAATACGTTTGCCCAGGATTCTGGGGACACTTTTAGTAGCCAATCGGAAATGCTGTTGTCGGAGCCAATGACAAGGATTTCTTTAAAACAGAGCAGCCAATAGCACGCCGGTGCCCACGAGGCTGTTTACTCGAGAGCACCGCGTAAAATTCCCCGAAGACGTGCGCATTTCCACTCGGCACACAGATACAAACACACAAAACGACACCCGAAACACAGGGAACGCAAACCTCGCAGTCGGTGCACCACGCGACCCGCCGTCCGCGCCCTCAGCCCTCGCGGCTCGTCTCCGGCATATCTGGTCCGCCGGGCAGTGTGCCGCCCGAGGCTATCACTTCGCGCGACTCTCCTGCAAACCACAGGGGGTCCGCGCGCCCGCTCTGGTGGCCCGGACGCGGCCGTGGGCGACCTCTTCCCCTCGCAGTTTACTGCGTTTTACTCTAACTAAACATTCACACAAGGCCGGGGAGGAGACGCACAATGCCAGCTTACAAAGAGCGCCAGAGAAAACGGCTCTGCCAAGTGTCGGAGTGTGAGCCCCACTAATGGCTCCTCGCACAGCAGGGAGCACACGGACAGCAACAGTCGCACCGCGGGGAGAAGAACACATTCAGCCTGTCAGAGAAACTGGCGCGCGAAATCTGCGAAGCTCACTACGCGACAGTATTACTATTATTATTATTATTGTAGCACTAACTACACTGGCCGAGGTTGAGCAGTTTCGCGTGGCTCCTGGAGAGCCGTGCTGCTGCGCATGCGCGAGGAGTGACGTCACTACGCACAGCTGGCGTGCCTCGCCACGCGCGCTCGCCTTCCTTTCCTTAAAATGATCGGAGTGTAAAACATTGACAATGCCAATGAACAAAATGAACGCCGACGGCCTATGGCCTCAGTGCCGCGTTTCTGGCACAACCTTGTCATTGCCTGCAGCACACATCTCTCTCTCTCATCACCCCACGTACAGAGAGAAAGAGAGAGAGAAAGGAATTTTAATGAGGGAAAGGTGGAGAAGTATTTGTCAAAAGTAACCAGGCTCCATGGTTTGCTTCTCATTCGTATAACAGAGCCCTCACGGCTTCCCTAAAAATCAAAAAGTTCTCATTATGACATTTTCTCCCGTCCGAAGTACGTTTCGCAGGACATCTTGTATTTGGAGGAGAACGTCCTGCGTCGAGAGCTTCGCTCTGAAGCCGAACATGGTATGTGGTACACAGTCGTTGTCTTCCATATAATTTTGCAGTCTGAAAGTCACAACCCGTTCGTAAAGCTTGCCAAGGCACGACGTGAGTGATAAAAACCTCAGGCCTATATCACTCACGTCGTGCCTTGGCAAGCTTTACGAACGGGTTGTGACTTTCAGACTGCAAAATTATATGGAAGACAACGACTGTGTACCACATACCATGTTCGGCTTCAGAGCGAAGCTCTCGACGCAGGACGTTCTCCTCCAAATACAAGAAGATGTCCTGCGAAACGTACCTCGGACGGGAGAAAATGTCATAATGGCCCTGGACATCAAGGGGGCATTCGATAACGTCAGCCACGAAGCGATCCTTACGGGCCTAGACAACCTGGATTGCGGACGCAGAATCCACGGCTTCGTCAAAGCCTTCCTGTCCGATAGAACTGCCACCATCGGCATAGGAGACCTTCAATCGGAAAAAATTCGCACTCCAAACAAAGGAACACCCCAAGGGTCAGTTATCTCACCCCTACTCTTCAACATAGCTATGATAGGCCTAGCTCGAAAACTAGAGAACATCGAAGGCATCAGGCATGCAATGTATGCTGACGATATAACAGTCTGGACAAACACGGGCTGTCTCGGAGAGAAGGAAGAAAGGCTACAGCAAGCGGCCTCTTGTGTAGAGCAATACCTCGCAGAAAGAGGACTCTCATGCTCGACCGAGAAATCGGAACTGCTGAGAGTCTGGAGAGGCAAGCAAAACCGGACCGTCCCAACCAACGAGGACCTAAAACTCAACGTCTACATAGAAGGGACGCCCATACCCGAAAAGACAACAATAAGAATTTTGGGCATGTGGGTTCAATCCAACCAGCGCAGTACTCACACTTTTACCCTACTGAAAGCAACAACGCTACAAGTCGCACGCATGATCACCCGCATCACCAACAGGCGACATGGCATGCGTGAAGAAGACACACTAAAACTAGTGAGAAGCCTAGTAGTTAGTCGAATCACGTACAGCCTACCCTACCAGTGCCTCAACAAAAATGAAATACAACAAGCGGATGCCCTGCTACGCAAAGCGTATAAGACAGCGCTCCGACTACCACGCAACACGTCTACAGAAAAACTCATGGCCCTGGGATTACACAACACCTTTGAGGAGCTACGAGAGGCGCAGCTTGAGTCGCAAAAACTCAGGCTGTTGCAAACAACGACAGGAAGAGCGCTCCTGCAGAGGCTCGGATACCGCGAGCAGATGCGAGAAATGTCGAGGACGGCAACGATCCCCGACGAGCTTCGCAAGACCCTCAAGGTAGCGCCAATACCAAAAAAACATGGATCCCAACCTCCATCGAGGCAGAAGAGAAGCGAGGGCCGAATTCATCGAGAAAACATACGCTCCTCAAGCCACGACCGTGTATACAGACGCGTCTTGGAGAGGAGGAGATACCAAAATCGCTGTAGCGGCGGTGGTCGATTCGTCTTTACGCGAAATGACCAGCGCGTCTCTCCGAGGCTGCACAGCTGCAGAGTCCGAGGAAGTAGCCGTTGCTCTAGCGGTGGCGGAGGGCTATAGAACCGGGCGGTCACTAACAATACTTACGGACTCTCAAACAGCCTGCCGAAATTACATGAATGGCAGGATAGGTCGTCACGCGCTCCGTATACTCCTCGCAGCGAGTGACAGAATTAAAAACCGGGAAGAACAAAACGACAAGATCCGACACAAAATTGTGTGGGTACCGGGGCACACGGGGGTGGCAGGGAACCGAGAGGCCGACAGGATAGCTCGAGGATACATTACTTTCCGAGCTTCCGACGAGACCGCGGAACTTGCGCCAGCACCCAGGGAATACTCGGCCATACTACAAAACTATAGAGGCAGAAGAATGCGATATCCCCCACCGCACAAATCTCTCAGCAGAGAGGAAGCTGTCACTTGGAGACAATTACAAACAGGCTCTTTCCCAAACCTACATATACTAAACAAAATGCACCCTACGATATACACGAACAAATGTCCCTGGTGCGACGAAAAACCTACACTATACCACATCACATGGGCCTGCCAAAACATAGACGTGGTCCCCAAAATACAAAACCCGAGTGCGGTGCAGTGGGAGACTCTGCTGTCCAGCGACCGCTGCGAAGACCAACAAGGTCTGGTACAGCGAGCTCAACGGGCGGCAGTGGCCAGCGGAGCCCTGGACTGAGGGCAACCGACCACTGATTAGAGGCGGACGACTTTGACAGAGAAGGCTCCTGGGGGTAGAACCAAGACGTCTCTGAAGATGCCCCCAAACCGCAGGAAAAACCATTAGTGTAAATAAAGTTTTCCCTTCCCTTCCTTGAAGGTGAGAACACGGTTTATTCTTACCATACCAGGGATTTAGACCTTGAGGGCTGGCATAATAGCTTTAATAGCCGCATTATGCGAAATCTGGTCAATCCCACTTTCCTCCCTTCACTTATGGCGTGATTCACGTGTCCACCGAGAAATGTGAGACAGATACTATGCCATTTCCTTTCCTCAAAAACCAATTTACTAATTTACCAGTTTTACGTAGATACGTCCCTGAAGCCTACTTTTTGGCAGGCGTCCCAGCTGCCCACCGGGTTGTGGGTAACCAGCCTGGAGTGCACACCTGGCATACCTACACCTGGGTGAAGTCCTTCAAGCTCGGTGTCTTCACGACAAAAGCCTCTAAGTCAAAGGCATCTGTGGCAAAAGCCTTTAGGTCGGAGACCTTCACGGTAAATGCCTTCGGGGTGAAGGTTTTTAAGACAAAGGCCTCTGTGGTAAAGGACTTAGGTCAAGTGCCTTTGGCACGTAAGGACCATAAGTACCGACAGTAAGTAGTCCTACTGCACGATATTCCGCGCATAGAAATAGTAAATCGTCTGCTAATCTTTTTTGACATTCAAAAACCGGTCTGCTTAAAGGGGGATCCCTGTCGTGGTCATAGCGATGTAAAGCTGCACTACGACCTTAGTTTTTTGCATGTGTTTTGTTGTTGCTTATACAAAGCTTAAACTTATAGCTAGTAGTAAAGTATAAAGCTAGTAAAGTATAGCTAGGCGTAACGTTTAGTTGAAGGAGGTGGTCACTAGCAATCAAGATATGACGGAGAAAGTCTTTCTTGACATAATTTGTCCTCAGTAATATAAAAGACAGTTCGCGACTATGCTTCATGACCCTGTGCACAGTAAATTGATACCGAGCCAACATCAGACGAAATCTACAAAAAAAAAAGTACACTGCTTCGGTGACGGGGCATTTGGTAATGAAAAGTTCTGATGTGAGCTTCACTGGGACAAGTTCCTTCAAGTACATTCGCAGTAGCAGCCTGTTGTGCACTGGAGCAATCCGTTTAACACCTCTATTTTGTATTAAGCACATTCTCACAGCACTCTTCCAGCTTCCAGCCTCACCACATGGGGTGCACCAAGCAGCGCTTCAAACATGGATTGGGCTTGTGAAATTGAGCTGCTAAAATGGTCACACGCCAGTAATTTTGTGCTTGTTAAAGAATGTTATTGTCGCGAAGCGTGCTTCCGTGCCGGGACGAGAGCTCCGCCGCATCGAACAAGGGGCCCGGCAGGCGTCGATAAGATGCATTGATCAGCTTGATTTATTAAAGGTAGAAGCGAATCACTGGTTAAACTTAGAAACTGAGACAAAATAAATGAGGTCACATAGTAAAACAGTCAGTCATACCTTGGGGGGGCGTGCAGCATTTTTGGAGCGGAGGTTCCGAGCAGCAGCCGGGAGGCAGCCGTTCCTTTCTCCCCTTGTTGTTGTTGTTGTTGCGACTGAGAGAAGGTTGAAAAGAAAATTGCACAGGCCTGCCGACTGGCTCGAGCCGAGCCAACACCGCTGCCATGGGCGGATAGAGGAGAGTTGAAATGAGAAACCCGCTCTTAAATACACTTCACCAGCATTCTGGCGACCCTTTTCTCGACCAATCAGAAAAGCCGTTGCCGGAGCCACCAGAGGAGCTCCGGCAGCATTCTGAGGACCCTTTTTGGGAACAATTAGACCAATCAGGAAAGCCGTTACCAGAACCAACCAGAACACATCCTTTCAAGACATGCCGACAGCAAACACGTACACTTTCTCAGACTAAAATACACAACAGCACCCTATGTGCGCCAGCTCGCAACCTTGTACGAGTAGGGACGGAATGCGCGCGCATTTGGGTATATGTGGTGGGCGCGAACCAGGCGACGATGGACACTAACTGCCAAAACGCATACCGCGGAACGCGGGCCAGAGAGCCCCTCGCAACTGCGCCAGAAAACGGCCGGGAATCCACAGGAAAACATCGACTCCGTAACCTGATCCGACCGCGCCTAGCGAACGGAAGTGGGGGACGCACGCGGGGCCGCTCCACAGGGGAGCTGTTTGGTTTGGTTTGGTTTGGTTTATTGGGGTTTAACGTCCCGAAGCAACTCAGGCTATGAGGGACGCCGTAGTGAAGGGCTCCGGAAATTTCGACCACATGGGGTTCTTTGACGTGCACTGACATCGCACAGCACACGGGCCTCTAGAATTTCGCCTTCATCGAAATTCGGATGTGTCTTCCTCGCAACAAGAGGGCTGCAACTAAACTAAAACCGATGGCACCAAGGACGCACTCTTCTCTTCGGCTGCCTGCTCCATCAGTTGGCGCGAAAAACTCGAAAACTAGCTATGCGACAGTATCTTATGGTGTAAATTAATTTGGACATCTATCTTTTTTTTTTATTCGACATGCATGCCACTATGTAGCTATAGGTTTAGAAACAATGGAGCGGACTGGATATTATTCAAGACCTTCGAAGAACTATATGTGGTCTAACCGAGTTCCTGCGACCGTAAGTTCCTCAGAAATCCAACCATTGGTTACTCGCAGGCTCATTGCAAAGGGATCACTAGCACAGGCAGTCTATGGACGGGCCGAACACTCGTCGCAAAGATTAAGAGCTGCTGTTGGTCCCAATTCATCCGGTTTCGGCTTAGAAGGCAGAACAGCTTTGTATTAGCGTGTCTCTGAATCGCATTCCTTTATTTGTGCTCGACTGCCATCCCACCGACTACGATCCCCGAGTCATGGAGCCGGCTTGCGCGTCTTCGTGGCGCGCAGAAACGCTTAAGCGGCAAAATGCTGCCTTGCCACCAGCCGCTTGCCGTGAAAATGGCGTCGCACAGCCCCGCGGCGTAACGAGCCCGTCCGTGGATGTCGCGCGCGCGCCCAGCCCCCAAGCATGCGGCGACGGGAGATGCGTCTCCGTTCTGTGATCGGCTTTCTTTGTTCCCAGCTGTCCTTGGCACAGGGCCTTCCTTTGTCTCGCGCGGTCGTCCTTTGAACGCGCCCCGTCTGAGCCGGGACGTCGCTGCTGCTTGTTCACGCGTGCGAGTCCAGCAGAGCAAAGCGGCACGGGCCACACAGCCAGCGGCGAAGCGCCGGCGCTAAAAGCACGTTTCCGCCAACGGCCATCTCTCCCAGCACACGCCGCCGCCAGCCTTCCCGCGTCCTGAACAAAACAAGCGGGACAAACACACACATAAAACAAACATCGGCGATGCAGGCATCGGCGAGAGCACCGCGCTCAAACGAACTGGAGCCCCACGCGTCGGGCTGGGTCGACGTGGCTGGGGAAGAGGAAGGGGAAGACGAGATAAACGGACATTCATCATGATGATCGCCGCTGGGGAAAGAAAAGGGAAGAAGAAGAAAAGGGCTAGATCTCTCCCGGCTGTCGTTAGGGATCTGCGCCGACCGGGAAGAGGCATCCCTGTCCGGACGCCGCCCCTTCTAGGGGCATTCTTCCCACGCATTCTGTCACTGTTCGCTTTCGCGCTTCTCTCTCTCTCTTTCTCTTTCCATCTATCTCATGTTTTTTGCCAACAATTGGTACGTTGCGGAAACCAAGCTTTTGATTTCTTGCTTTGACCCGGCCAATACTACCTCTGTTTTGCCGGTCATTGTATCGCAGCCCGATTAGCCCCTTCTCTGACTGTGCCCGCCATCTCGCCTTTGCCACAATACGCACCGACACGTACCAGACGTACAGGGTTGGTCAAAAGTTCCACGGCCACATGGTCCCCTTTCCATCGGTATATCCTGGCACTTAAGATTCTGATAAAGCTATCAACGTACTCAGATGGTAGAACGATGCTTCTATTCTCTACAGATATATTGAGCTTCGAGGGTATCTCAACTGCCCGACTATGCTGGTCCAAAGCAAACCCTGTGGCCTTGGAACTTTTGACTGACCCTGTACATACGTGTTCGAAGTGGGTCAGCCCCTGAAACGTTTTGCTGCGTCCTGTCAGGCGTTTGAGTTAAGAGTAGCGGCTTCTAAAAGGAGAAATTTGTGGTAATTTCGATGCACACGAAGTGTTTGCTGCCATAATGCTTTTGCAGAAATTCGATCGGTTGCTGCGATAGAATTGTAAAAGCTCTGAAGTTTCCACCCTGCTTAACACTTTTCAGTGAACAGTCGGTATTGCTGACTAACAAAGCCCTAAAGCCCTCGCAGGATACCTATGACAGGCTCTATTTCGTTTCAGTCATTTCTGTACACACTGTCCTCATGCAGAGCCGAATCTAAATGACAGTGCACAAAACAAAACAGCAACGAAGCAGGTTAACAGGTCAGAATTTAAGTTAAGGGCACATTCGTGGCCCCATTTCTTCATAAACCGTTTTTTTTTTTCGATTCCGTTGGTGACTTAAAATTGCATGAGTGCAAACGGCGACGGCCTGGTATTATTGATACTATTTTTATTGGTAATTTTATTGTTATTTTTATCTACATCCAGACACTTGTTAGGTACATCACGTATGTCACCGAAATTGCTTTTTACTGACTTACCATCATTTGTGTCTTTCCCATTGAAACTTAGCTTTGTCACCACGCGCTTTAATAGGAAAAGTCATGTTTTTTTAGAAACAGTTAACAGACAAAATTTTTCGTCTAATTCATGTTCCCATTGATCTCCCGTACACATCAAAGGCAGCGGCGCCTTTATGCATCACCGCACACATATTCCAAAGGCATTAAGCGTTTAAAGAACAGGAATCTATGGAAGTGGCCAAAGTGAAAAGCCGCTTTTGGAGACAAAACAAACAATTCCCTTAAAGTCCATAGCTGCGGAGCCTTTTTTCATCAGCCAGAAATAGAACAAGGATGAGCCCTCACCTCGTTAACGCCGTATTTGCCGAAACATGGCTGCTGTCTAAAACTGACGTTTTAAAACTCGCTATCCCATCTTTTGTGAAATGTCATTACTCAATCCAACCATACGTAACATATTTTACACCCCATAATCCGTGTTCGCAAGGAAATAAAAAAAGAAAGACTAACAAACCGTAGGGAAGTGGTACAACATTGCATCGCACGGATCAGGACGTCCTCAAATGGAGCATTCTCTGCTACCTTACCTCTTTTCTTTTCGCGGAGTTGACGAAAGGCCATACTGCGCATGCGCGAGAAGCAGTGACGTCACACGGCGCACAGTTGGCGCGCCGCCGCCGTCGCTGCGCGGGTGACTCAGAGGGGCCGCCGCCGCGCTCGCCAGTTGCGCATGCGCATTAGCGGCGCATAGTTAGCGTGCCGGCGCCGCCGCCGCTGCCGCGCGCTCTCCATCGCCTCTCTCTCTCTCCCCGTTGATTTCGCAATCCTCCAGGTTTAACCCGAGCTAAACCACAGCCAATTTTTAAGCATGAAATGCTTTTAGCTCCCGTTGTCGGCTGTGTGGTGACGTCACGCCGAGACCGAGAGCCATCATCGGGGCACTGAAATCCACTCATCCGGGCACTGAAATCCACTCATCCGGGCACTGAATTCCAGTCATCCGGGCACTGAATTCCAGTCATCCGGGCACTGAAATCCACTCATCCGGGCTCTGAAACGAGAACAACCGGGCACCGAACGAGACTTGAGATTTAACGAGACTCTCTAAGCCCTCCTACGCGACCGGCATGCAAGCGCCGGTTGGTCTCCAAACGAGACAAAAAATAACTGCTGCCAGTGCCTTCTCAATGTTTATCAAGATATCAGTGGAGCTGTGGGTTTGATAATGCACGGAATTATAATTTCCGATTTCTAATAACGCGTGCAGAAAGCACATAAGTGCCACGTTACACTTCGTTCTCATACGTGATCTCTTAGGGGCTTCGCGCATCGAAGCAAAGCCGCGCAGGCGCACAGGGGCCCGGGGGAGAAGCGCTGCGTTCAAAGGGCAAGGCATCGCGCCGAACGGGTGGTGGCGTTCCTCCCTTGCTTTACGGTGCGGTTCGGGTGTCCACCGAGATGGCAGAGAATTACTGCGCCATTTCCTTTCCTCAAAAAACCTTGCGTTCAAATGGCAAGGCATCGCGCTGAACGGGTGGTGGCGTTCCTCCCTTCCTGTACGGTGCGGTTCGGGTGTCCACCGAGATGACATTAGGCCCGTAAACATTTCATGCTTACTCTACTCTCGTTTACGGGAGAGGCAGAGATTTTTTTTTCCTCGCTTGCGATGCGCCTGCATTTTTAACGCTCAAGAAATACCATCACGTAGTGGCGCAACACGTGAACTGCAGCACAGTCCTGACTTGCTGGTAACGATCGAGAGTACTGGAATCTGCGATATCAAACTATTCCTGTCCACTCTCAGTGTGTTCAGCGCGTCCTACGTTAACGCAAGAAATGCCAATTCGTGTTAAGTCAATGCTTACTCCTACAGCCATGAACGCAAACTTCCGACTAGAAGTCAGTGTTTCGTTTCAGGAATGAGCATATCAGATGAGCTCTGCCCTGTTACTCCCCAATGTTGGTGAAGGAATTAAAAAAAAATTATTATTTCAATAATGTCGGCTTGCTCTCCGAGGACGGGGTCTAATCCGTCAGCAGAGTCGGTCTCCAGGCGAAGAGGCCTGCCACGTGTGGGCCATGCCGACCACCTTCAGCACTCCGCTCAGGCTGTTACCGCAAAAGAGCAGAAACTAAAAACAGTACAAAAGAGCACGCGCAATTCACTCTCATCAGCATGCGTACTTAAACACGCGAATGCAGTACACACTCACAGCACATCCATCGTGGATGTAGTGCCTCAGTGTGCTTTCGTTTCACCCTCGCGTTTCCACGCGTTGTTTCCAAAGCAGGAGAGAGCGTCACCGCCACGCGGCCGGCCGCTCTCCTCAGGGCAACGCGCCGCTACTTAGCGCCTCTGCGCGAGAACGTCCCTGGCGGCGGCGGCCACCCACGGTTAATAAATCAGGGCCAGGAAGGAAGCGAGCTATCAAGGATGAGGCCGATGCCACGCTCAGAGAAAGCCTACCGGCGGGAGTGGAGCATCGCTTTTGTTTCTTAGTCGACGGTCGCTTGTGTGGCGGCGGCGGTGATGCCGACGTAAACATGTGTGCGCCGGTTTCGCCACGCGTTTCTCGACGACGCGGGAGCGCGAAACTGCGGCGCCGCGTTGCGCTTCGTTAGCCGGGGGCGTGCGCTTGCGAAGCGGCCGCTTGGGGGGGAGGTTCGTGCTCTTTCTGTGGCTCCCCGCGATCGTGGTGCCCCCAGCTGCCTGCCTCACGTCTATCTTTAGGGGCGTGCGCATTTCCGGGGCGTTTGTGGCGACCGACAGGCCTGACTTCGCGAAGAGGAGCGGTGCTCCATGAGGGAATAGGGACTGAGACAGAGGCGCACCGAGTAGCGAGTAAGTGGGGGAGAGCACAACGCGCTCCGGCTCGAAATAGGATGGGCCTGGGGCAGCGCGGAGTCCGTGAACCGACAGGTTCCTTGACTTCGGGTAGGAATGCTCGAGGAGTGGGTGCGCTTTTGACTCGTCCTCCTTCGGTAATGTGGAGCACATCATGGCTGTGCGCACTTGATGCGATTATCCGCTCACTCAGACAGGAAAAAATACGACGTGCTCTTAACGTGCTGCCTAATTGTGACTGCCGGGGGAAGGTGGAGAAGAAAAAGTATTTACCAGCCCCTTAATAGCCTTGGTGGTGTTCTTTTTCATTCTCTTTTTCTTTTCTATGTTTATTCTTCCTGTTATCTAACTTTTTCTTTTTTTCCTTCTTTCTTTTTTCCTTCTTTCTTCTTTCTTTCTTTCTTTCTTTCTTTCTTTCTTCATTTCTTTCCTTCTTCCTTGCTTTCCTTCTTCCTTTCTTCCTTTCTTTCTTTGTACCTGTATTTGTTTACACATTTCTTTCTCATTTTAGCCGCCGAACACTTCGCGCATACCACTACCTTAATAAAAAGGATTCTTAAATGAAATGCGGCTATCGGCAGCTGTCGGCATTCAAACACGCCCGCATCCGAGAAGTCGACTGAGGGCCTTAACCCCGCCAGACCTGTAATGCAGCGCAACATATTAGATGAAATTGCGCATTCTACAAAATAATTCTGTGCTAATTACAATCAGGCTGTGGATTTAGGTACCGACACACTATGAGACGGCGAACAACGTTGAAGTCAGCGCTCTTTCAACTACCGTTGCCAGGGGTAGGCAGCACTGTTACAGCAAGTTATGTTCAATATTTTAGAACGCTTAAGACGGTACTAAATGGTACTTCCTGTTGTAGGTACACATTGGAGAACCCTCGCAGAAACCTGCCTTAGCCTCGCGGAGTGGAGAAAAACTAAAGTTCAAATTCTTGTACACGTGTCGTACATACTGTCGGCAGCTAAGAGGTTGTCGACAGTGAGGTTTTGTATACCTTTGACCTGGTGCATCCCTGAAAAATAAGTGGGGATGATGGGTTGCTAAATAGGTATGTACTCAAATTTAAATGGCAGAAACACTGTCCAGGGACATGTTGATCTGTGCAGATATCAGTAACTTAAACAGGTTCCTTTAAGATGGTAAGGAGCAAAGAGGTAAACGAAGAGGCATCTCCAAGTCCATCTTTTCTTGTCTATTTTTCCATGCTTTTTAGGCTTTCAATCGGTAACACGCCATACAAGTGAGTTTCGCACGCAATGTCCGCTCTGATCAATTATGCATATGATTCGAAGGCGGGAAAGTTAACTGCCGGTCGCAGTCGTCGCCCTTATCCTCCACGCAGACTCAGCGAAGCAGAAACTACAAGGTTGTTCGCTACCGACATCAGTACGCTGCCTACATCTGGTCCGCATTTGACACTCAAGCTAAACATCTAATACGGTGCCGCAAGCCGCAGCTGAGATGGCTCAAAGCACCCGCTAGGCTCAACCATGACAGCTAGACCCTCTCCACCTCAACCCGAACCACAGTAAGAATGCGAGTGCCCGCATGAAGTGGACGAGATAAGTCCGCGCCCAGAGTACATCTTAATCACGCGTACGGGAACCCAATTAGGAAGCCACGCCGGCGGCGGTTACTGTCATTCTGAGTCCTCCCCTCGCCGTCATGCTCTTTGCCCCCTCCGTCCATTCACGGCTCTTTCGCCGAGAGGTCTGAAGTACGTCCCCCCTCCCCTCTTCTTCCCCGGCCAGCAGCGGGCAAAGGGCTACACTAGCCTTGCCTTGGGGAGCATATGTACGGGCTGCACAGAAGCGCAGAATAGACTAGGACAGCTCGGCGTAGGGAGGCGGCGGCGATGACCTTTTCCACTACCGTTTTCTTCCGCCGCGCACTCTCTCATTTATTACAAGCGCAGTTTTGTGTACAGGAGGGAGCAACTTGGTGCGGCGCGGCATTTAATTATAGTTGAACAAATCACTGCTAGGGAGCTTCGCTCGTGCGTGTAAGTTGTGCGCGTTCGCATTGGCGGCCTCTTCGCAATGCGGAAGTCTGTGCTAAGCTCGGCGGGGAAACTTGCTTTGCTGGAGATCTCTGCGAGAGATCTCTTGGTGAACTCTGTGCCGACTGCCTAACAGAGGGACAGTAATTAAGCAGCGTATGAGTTGAGCCATGCATACCTGCACAAGGGGGCTTAGTGTAATGAATGAATGAATGAATGAATGAATGAATGAATGAATGAATGAATGAATGAATGAATGAATGAATTACTGGCCGAATGAGTGCGTGAGTGACTGAGTGTTTGAGGGAGGCAGAGAGGGAGGGGGATAGATGCGGGAGTATTCATTTTGCATTCAGGCATGCACAGTGAAAAAGCTACATAAATTCAACCGCAACTCGAACATTATGAATAGGTTACTACAGTCTTATTTGTGTTAAAATGAACTGAAGACAAAAAATAAGTAAAGCAACAGGAGACTGCTACTCAAGGCATAGCGTGTAATGCTACAACAAAAATAACACAACGAATTAATCATCATCATATGCACAACTATACCCACCGCAGGGCAAAGGCCTCTCCCATGTCTTTTTAATTAACCTTATCCTTTGCTAGCTGCGGCCACCGTATCAAAAGCAAACTTCTTCATCTCATCCGTCCACCGAACTTTCTGCCACCCCCCGCTACGCTTCCCTTCTCTTGTAATCCGCTCCGCTACCCCTTGGCTTCGCATTATAAACCCTGCCCAAGCCGATATCTTTCTCTTGACTTCGACTGGGATGTCATTAACCTGCGTTTGATCCTTCAACCCCTCAGCCTGCTTCCGGTCTCTTAACGTCACAACTATCATTTTTCTTCCCATAGCTGGCTACGTTGTCCTTAACTTAAACTGAACCCACTTGGTTAGCCTCAGCATTTTTGCCCCAAAGCTGAATGCCGCTTAGACACAGCTGCCCTATATTTTTCTCTTTCAGGATATTTTCAAACTGCCATTCATGATCTGCGAGAACCTGCCATATGTTTCCCCCATTGTTATTCGTCTAGAAATTTCCCTCTCATGATTCGGGTCAGCGGTCACTACCTGCCCTAAGACACGTATTCTCTTACCGATGCCAGCACCTCGCTACCAATTGTGAACTGCTGTTCCCTTGCGAGACTGTTGAACGTTATTTTGGTTCTCTGCCTGTTAATTTTGAGACCCACCGTTCTACTCTGCCTAACTCATTGATCATTCTTTGCAATTCATCTCTGGTGTGACTTAGCAAGGCGATTCCACTTGAAAAATGGCATATTCGGGTTCAGTGCACTCTAAAATTCGTGCCTAAAAAGTTTCAAGATATAAATTTCACCGTCAACTGTTAAATATCTATACATATCGCGTTTGCGAAGCCCGGACATGATGATTTCGGAAATAAATATGGCAGGACCTCGTGCCCGTCGCTTCGCGCGACCGCGTTCCCGATGGCCGCCATGTTTGTTTTATTTGAAAGCTGGGCCCCTTCCCCACTACCTGGCGTTAGTCACTACTGTGAAAATTTTTTTCAACGTCCATATTCCGCTTTTTTTTCGAGGCCTCTACAACGACGTTCGAATGGCAGGCGCCGCACTTCAAATGCGGTTTTCTCATTTTCGTGTATTTTCCAGCATGATGTCACAAAATTCAGCGCATTTTAGAAACAAACAAAGAAAAACCGCCGCGCGCACGGCGTCTCGCCGGCGCGAGCCCAACGGGAGAGGGAAAGCCCCGCCGAGCGCGTGCCTCTCTCTCCATCGCCACGGCGTGCGCCGAAGGAATGAGTCATCCACGCCGAAGATTCTCGAACATGCGAGTCGGTTCTACTGCTGACCGGAGGAAAAGGGCGTAGCCTTGCGTGCACTAAGTCACGTCCCCCTCCTCTGCATCTTTAAGGAACGAAACAGCGCAACTAAAACGAAGGACCAAGAAAAAGAGAGACACGAACACGCGCTGACTTACAACTGACTGTTTTAATCGGAAAACCACATATAAATATAAACCACATATCTCTAATCGCTGCGTCACAGGCTCACGTCGTCATCGCAAACTACTAACATAAAAATAAAGGAAAAGCCATTGGCGAAAGGTAAGCACCTACAGGCTCCCACGCTTTTCCAACAGATATATCTCGCGCTTAGACAAGGCTATCGAAGTGCTGCTCACACATGAGTCACCTTCTGTGCAGATATGATACGCCTCTACTACTTCCCGTACCAGTTGTTCTTTATGGCGATACAGCACAACAGTGTTGTCAAAGTACGGAGTGCATAGGCAGGATTTGCAATGTGCAGCCAGTTTTGACGAACCGGAGCCACGCAAAGAATTAGCGTGTTCCAAAAGGCGTTCGTTGAGGCACCTGCCTGTTTGACCCACGTAGAAATGGCCACACGAGAACGGAATCCTGTAAACGACTCCAAATCTGCACTGCACAAACTGAGTGGCATGACGGACTCCGCACCCTTCTGTGGCGTTGCCGTTTTCTTTCTTGCGTTTCACTGATGCCGGAACCTTGCTCAGCTTATTAGGCGCTGAAAACAAGACCTTGCCCCCAAACTTCGCCGCTATCTTCTTCCATCTGTGAGACAGCCGATGCATATATGGGACTACCACCCCTTTGTTCTTACTTCCAGTGTCATTTTCAGCTACTTTTTCTTTCTTTGTTTTCATTTTCAAGAGTAGCCTGTTGCACGTTGACACTAACACCTCTTCCGGAAAACCTGCTGCTCTGCAACGGAAGAGGGTTTTCCGGAAGAGGTGTTAGTGTCAACGTGCAACAGGCTATTCTTGAAAATGAAAACAAAGAAAGAAAAAGTAGCTGAAAATGACACTGGAAGTAAGAACAAAGGGGTGGTAGTCCCATATATGCATCGGCTGTCTCACAGATGGAAGAAGATAGCGGCGAAGTTTGGGGGCAAGGTCTTGTTTTCAGCGCCTAATAAGCTGAGCAAGGTTCCGGCGTCAGTGAAACGCAAGAAAGAAAACGGCAACGCCACAGAAGGGTGCGGAGTCCGTCATGCGACTCAGTTTGTGCAGTGCAGATTTGGAGTCGTTTACAGGATTCCGTTCTCGTGTGGCCATTTCTACGTGGGTCAAACAGGCAGGTGCCTCAACGAACGCCTTTTGGAACACGCTAATTCTTTGCGTGGCTCCGGTTCGTCAAAACTGGCTGCACATTGCAAATCCTGCCTATGCACTCCGTACTTTGACAACACTGTTGTGCTGTATCGCCATAAAGAACAACTGGTACGGGAAGTAGTAGAGGCGTATCATATCTGCACAGAAGGTGACTCATGTGTGAGCAGCACTTCGATAGCCTTGTCTAAGCGCGAGATATATCTGTTGGAAAAGCGTGGGAGCCTGTAGGTGCTTACCTTTCGCCAATGGTTTTTCCTTTATTTTTATGTTAGTAGTTTGCGATGACGACGTGAGCCTGTGACGCAGCGATTAGAGATATGTGGTTTATATTTATATGTGGTTTTCCGATTAAAACAGTCAGTTGTAAGTCAGCGCGTGTTCGTGTCTCTCTTTTTCTTGGTCCTTCGTTTTAGTTGCGCTGTTTCGTTCCTTAAAGATGCAATACCAACTCGCCCACTATGCTATGTTCCTCCTCTGCACTCGGACGTCGGCTACGCCGCCACGACGGCGCCACGCTAGAACACGCTGGAACCTTCGCGAAACGACTCCTGACTTTAACCAATGAGGACGCGCGGCCGGCGAGAGAAAGGAAGGGAGACAGCACGGGAGATGCTAAGCGTATGTGCGCGCCTACTTTGGCGCGTAGAACAAACAGACGTGAGAGCGAGCCTATAAAAGAAGGACGCTGACAGCTATCAGGCAGTCCGGACCGCCGTTTAAGCTTCATCGAAGCGCGCCCGTTCGACTCCCGGGAAAACACCACTCGGCCAGCATCGGACCAACGAGGCAACGGTCGCCAGTCTGCGGGACGGCATCGTCGTGGAACTCTGGTCGTCGGACTGCCGCAGTGCCCGGTGAACAAATTGTGTTTTGCTTGTTTAACTCTCTCTCTTGTGTTAGTGTACTTTAGGTGCAATATTGCCTTTGTATTGTATTTCTCTCTCGAGTTTAACATTGCACGAGTTGCATTGTTTCGTTAATCACTTTGTATGTGTCCGTACTAGTCATTGTGAAACCCTCTGTATCGTCTCAATTGCTGTATAAACTTTGTTTTGTTTTGTAAACCTTTGGCTCCGACCCATTCTCTGGCTTGCGACCAGCGAAAGCTGGGCACCGAACGCCCAAAAACCTCTTGTCACTTGGTAGCTGGTCTCCGCTGAGTTTGCCACGCTGAGTCGAGGGCATCTCCTTCGTGTCCGAGACCGCTACCCCCACACGCTCTAAGGGTGTCTGGGAGCTTCCCACGTAAAAGTGCGCGAAGTCTGGGTGACACATGACTAGACTTACGGAAGCTCTAATTATGTTTTTATCATGAAAATTTAATTATGCTTATACTGTTCAATTCAGAAAGAACTAAACTGTGGAGCTATGCCATTTTTGTTTAGCTGGGTCAAACATTTCAGATTTTGTGAACCATAATGTCACCTAACTATACTACACAATTATGGCGTTTGAAGAAAATTTAACATTTTCATACGATGATATACATCCTCAATAATATAACTAGCATAGCTCCAGATGTCAGGGCTTTGCATACCGCCACATTTCAATCGAAACCAAAAAATGTACAAAGAAAGTGTCTTAACGACCTGTCAAAATTTAAGTGATTAGGCTTCAGTTATTTTCATATAATATACGAACTAATTGAGATACATTGAAACTAATTACATTTCTGAAAAAAGAAAGAAGAAACACGTATTAACAACTAATTTCATAACAGTATTTTAACAACAAAAATGTCGATTTCAAGACCCCCGTCCCCCTTTTAATCTTATCTCCAGCTGTTCCCTATCCAGGCCTCGGGAAACCTCCTGTAAACTGGCGGTGAATAGCATTGAGATCGCTACCTCCCTGAAACGCTTCCTTCCTGGAATTTTTATCGCTGACTTTATGCAGGACTGTAGTAGCTTTGCAGTCGTTATAAATATCTTCCAGTATTTCGACATAAGGCTCTTCCAGACCCTTATTCCGCAATGCCTGCAAGACTGCTGAGGTTTCCACTGAGTCAAATGCTTACTCGTAATTAATATAAACTATATATAGAGATTGGTTATATTCTGCGCAATTCTCTAAAACCTGATTGTTATTGTGAACATGGTCTATTGTCTTGTATCCTTTACGAAAGCCTGGCTGATCATTTGGTTGATTGAAGCCTACTCTAGTAGTGATTGCCTTAGTAAATACAATTTATTGGGCCACAAATGCCGACACGCGGTTTTGTTTCGCGGTGAATGAGAAGCCAAACGCGGTTGAAACGGTTGGTTTACTTGCGTTCTGTTCTTTGCTGAATAATTCATGCCAACTGCTTTAGGCAGGACATGATCAGCAAACTGAGTGCATTGATCCCGACTTGCATATAAATTATATTTGAACTTTGGCCATCACTTTCGTCACTAGGAAAGCTGACGGTGATGAACAATTGAGCTAATCCACACGCATCAAGCGCTGGCTCACTAGAACAAACCAGCTGACGTAGATCAGTATAAAACTCAGCAAAATTATAATCGCTAAAATGGAATTGCCAGCTCTGAAAGTCAATGCGCGCCCTTGAAATGCCAGAGTTTCTTTTCTTTTTTTCATTTTCAGGCGATATGGGGCCGACATTGCCGCAATGTGAAATGCATCGTGTTGGAGTCAATGAATTAGAAATAAAGAGCGACGACATTTCAAGCCAAAGGTGTAGACAGCACCGCCCAAGACGGACTTTGAAGCTAGCGCAGATCTCCTCCTTTTCTTGCCCGCAGCTGTACCTTCCCAATTCTGTTCAGGCGATCTGCACTTAGCGAGGCTGACACAGCTGAGCTCCTCATTACGTAGAGTCCCCAATATATGTAGCGTTTCCTTTCCGCATCTGCCAGAAAACACCACCGCCACGAGGTCTTGTGATTTTGTTTGTCGCACGCGGGTTGCTGCTATATTTCTCTGCAGTGATAGTAACCGTGCGAAAGTTTCCACGATCGTCAGTGCACACTATCACACTATTTTGCAAGCTGCTGCTATCACCACCCGGCTGAATTTCCTTTAGGGCCCAAGTTCAGCGAACTAATTAATATAAAGAAAAAATCGCTTTCATATGTGTGTGCGTCACGGTGAAAGAAAAATTCAGGAGCGATCAATCGTATTTCACTAAGAGGAAATGCGATATCATTCTTCGTTAACTCGCCAATCTATTCCAGGTCTCATTCTATCCCAATTATGGATCTGTTCCAGATCTGAGTCCATTGTCTTGCCCTTCCCAATGGACTCCAATTTTAATTATATTGCAATTCTGACTGTGCAGCTATGCAAGATATCGCATATAAGCAAATAACGCAAATATGCAGATATGCAAAATTCGTTACATTGTGTGATCGCGGCGAGTCTCCATAGCACTACCGGCGCAGTGGCGCAGCACATTGAGCGATGCTGCACTGCACTGGCAGGCGGCTGTTTCGAACACAGCCACTGGCGGGGCTTGTGAGACCCACCCTGCTCTTCCCGTGCAACGCGAGAAAGAACAGCTCCCGCAAGCCTCATTATTGCACATACAGATCATCGGGAAGCTGCAGATTTTACACGTAGGCCTGCTTCTGTGTGTCTTTTCTTCTTATTTCGACGCATTTTCGCCGTAATTTTCGCTTCTGCTTAGTCATTCTTCGTCGGGGGTCGTCCTCCTCTCCCCTACAAGTGGAGAGCGTGACTGTTGAAGGAGAGACAGGCAAATTCCCCTAAACAGCACCTGGCAAGTGGAGACTTCGCGCAGATGCCACCGGACAGTTTTCGCGCTCATGGCCCTCCTAATGGCACCGCATTAAAATAGTGAAAACGGAGACCAGCGTGCGAAACAGTCGACGTTTCGGCTCTGGACCTTTTCCATATACGAAGTTTTCAGCAGCACTGCTTGGTAGAACCACGCCCATCGTTCACGCCTTATTGTATAGTGGCTAAGCTATAACGGAGGCTTTACGCTGCGATGACTTCTTGCGTCATTCGCCAACCCAGGTAAGAGTTCGTTTCACGTGCGGGTTCGTAGTGCGGACAGGCTCGAAATGCCAAAGACTGAAGGGATTGGCCAGGGTCAGTGGTCTTACAAAAACATAAGCCGTCCAAGTAACGGCAATCCCTGAAGAATCATGCAACTTTGGTGCTAAGCATGCATACGCGCTTAAGCGTGCGCCTATTTTGTGCTTCCAGCTGTCTCGGTTAGAAAATTTGCGTCTGGACACAAGTGACATGGTTTGTCTCTTTTGTTTCTCCTTTTCGTTTTATATCTGAGAGGCAGATTTCAAGAGCTGGCGCTCTCAGAGTTCGGCGTTTTTATTAGGGTCTTCACGAAGCGTTTGTCCAGCGTGATGAGTCATGATCGACAACACGCATGTGCAAATATCAAAGCATGTTTTGCAATTCCGGTTCCCGGTGTTCCAAAAGCTTCGCCTAACTTGCAACAAATGCTAAGAATCGTGTGTACGCGGGCTGAAGCACGAATCGATGTATATTACGAAATTCAGGTTTCGACCATTTCAAAGCTTGCATCAAACGTGCACTGAATGCTGCCACTCGCGTATACACTAGACGAAGGAAAAGTTTTCTCTTTTGCCCATACGCATCACGTTTCACAAGAAAGTATATCTCTATCACGCCATGTCGTGAGATAGAAAGTTGCGTCATTGAGAAAACACACCTGCCATATGTTTTTCATATTGGGGCTCGTTACGAGTACAGAAAACCGGCCCTTTCTTTTTCTTTTTTTTTTTTTGCTGAAGCGGATGAGTTCACCGGTTTTATTGCGAGATGAAAGATAGCGACGGCAGTATGTCAACTAGCACAAGACAAAAAGAAAAAGAGTCCTGGTTTCGGAAAGCAGAGGACAGCGGGCAGAAAACTTTACGAAATGACTCACATGCTACAAAACACATTGCGTTTTCTGGGATCGCTTTAATTGGACTACAGAAAACATACACGAACCTATATCACCATTCAGAAATAAATGAGTAGAGAGAGAGAGTGAAATGAAATGAATTCTTTAATGAAATGCAGAGAATTTAGCCGGCGTTTCAATATCGCTGGCATGCTACTCTGCGTAGGGAGGGGAATTTGGGAGATAAAGACAGAAAGAGAGCAGCGTGAAAGAGGTAGAAGAAAAAAAAACGAAGATGAAATAAATAAATGAAATAAATGAGTACATCACCGAGAAGTTCATAACACTTCAGATATACCCTCATATGCACAAGGATTCTTTAGCCATAGCAGTTGTCAGAGGCTCCGGGGTGTAGGAGGATCCTGGCGCACTCAACCTGCGAGGATTTTCACCTGCGAACTCAAGTCCCGTTGTTATAGCCGCGGGAAATAAATCTCCAATTAGTTCAAAGAAAGCGCGCAGAGAGGATTTGCTATACGCGGCCAAGGACATCCGAACCGGCAAACTCGTTCCTCCGGGCCCGATAATGCGGCTGTGGGCAAAAGCCGGCTGAGGGCGAGTGATCGAGCATGTGGAGCAAGCCGTACGCAGAATGTCCACACAACAACGAACGACACCGATCACTCAGAAATGGAAGAGAACGAAAAATGAGTGAAGAAGGTAAAAGTAGTCACCAATGTTAGAGAGAAGAGGGGCAGCGGGCACGAAAGAAAGGGAACAACAACGGGACGACTTCTTCGGGAAGAGTGGCGCGCGCCCACTGCGGCCGCCGGAGCAACGAGGATCAATTAAGGGGGAGGGCGGGCGCAGCGCACCCAGCGCACGCTGTCGAGCCGGAGCGAGCGCTGCCTGCTCCCGCGCTACTCCGACCGGACCCCCCCCCCCCTTCCTTTCGCCTACTCTTTCCCACACCTCCTCTCAGCCTCAGCCTCGCCTCGCACCCGCCGCCGCCGCCGCAGCTCCGTCCGTGCTCGCGCGCGCGCTCTCCAGTCTCACTCAGTTTGCGCGGACGCCGGGCTTTGCCGCCGTCGCCGCTGCTCCGGCCGGTAACGCCGCTGCCCCGACGCCACGCGCGCCGGCGTGACCGCCCCGCCCCCTCCGCCTCTGCCGCACTCGCCGATCGTCTTCGGCAACGAACGGAACTCGTCGGAAGAACTGCCAACTCGGTCCTCCAGGGAGATCGTGCTTAATACCCTCCCGAACACGCCGTCCTACGCATCACCCGTTCTTTTCCCTTGTGATTGCCCAAGATTCACAATGTAAAGCGGAGCTCGCCTCAAAGCCTGAGAGTATCCAACTGTTTCCTCTTCGTGCGGTTCTGATTTGATTCCCTCCTGTGGCTTCATTCACATCGGCGGTTCTCACGAGCGGGGCTTTGGTTCGTAGTTTCTGGACGTGAAGGGGTTTTCCGCGGCTGGACATCGCTGGCTTCTGCGAGAAGATTGCGATTTTGTTGCCGAGTGTCCACAGAGGAGTGCGATTATTACGAGTGACAACGCTCAAGAAGACGTTCACACTGCTACCAGTGTTGTGCGGTATCTTCTTGCGACCAGCGACGACGTGAGTGCGTGTTGGTGCTCTTTAGATGTGATGAACGGTTGCCAGATAGATTTGGTGTGCGTGTTGGTGGCTTCGACGGAAAGAAACCTGATCTGCTGACTACGACGATTGTTGGCCGTTCGCCACCATACAAGCGCAGCTACTACCGTCGCCGCATGGGGTGACGAACACAAAATCTTCATCGATCCATCACTCTTGCCTGCTCGTGTTGTTTTTTAAGGTGTGCAATCTGCACGGATCTGAAACTCTAAAAGAAAAAGAAAACCAAACGGTCGGTTTTCATGTTCGACGACGTCACCTAGGCGTTCGCTGTTGTCCGGGCATGACGACTCATATGAAGTGCCCGAACTCCGTTTTCAAGGCTCTCTGAAGGATGCCCCTGTAACTGCCAACAATGGTGGTGCGCTTATGTGCCCATATATGATAGAGTGCAGCTTTTTCTCTTGTTGCATCAGTCCCGTATAAGGTAGTCGTTCATATTTACCCACCTCGCCCCAACTTTGCTTAGTGTCGTCTTCGACGTGCAACTGTAAAAGTGTAGCAATTACTTTATCTTGTAACCGTATGCTGCAGTGAATAATCTATAGATAAGACTCGTCGTCGCAGTAGAACCGTCAGCGGGAACCACCCTGCTTTGTCTAGTAGCACCGAGTTTATCCGATAACCACAAACAAGATAACCTCCTCCTTGAAATATCTCTTCTTCAAAGGGGAAAACAGGGCGCAGGCAACCCGTCGAGCGCTTGGTGGCTTCAACCTCGACTCTTTTTGAAACAAGTTTCCTGTTTTTACTTATTTGTTGCCAGTTTTTTTTACCACATTGGTTTTTGTTCCTTGCCAGCGAGTGCCGTGAGAACGCCTGTGTGAGTGCGCGTGGTGTGGAGTACCGACCCACCGGAATAATCGACGCTTCCCGTGCGGTGTGTGTAGAAAGCACCGCGACACCGAGGGTCGCTGGTGGGGCCGACGGTGTGCCTGGTGCTGTTGAGGACGTGGAAGCCACATTTTGATTTCAAGTGTACGCTCGATGGTCCTTCCTACTCGCTGCTGAGGAGTACTATACGTCGACAGAAAAAGATATCTCACGGCTAACCAGGAGTAACTCGGCGTCGGCACCAAGGTACGTAGGCCAGATGACATCTCACTGTCGCGAAAAATAAGCCTGCTTTTCGGTAAAAGGAAGAAAACTGAAAAATTTTTTTACTCATTGCAAGGTTCCTCCATTTGTGAATGTTGTCTTTGACCTCACTTCATACTCTAAGACTGAAATAGTTGGATAGATGGCAACGCAGAAATGTTTATATCCCTTGGATGTACTCGAGCCACGAAGAGGAAAGTAAGAAGCTGTCAGCTACGAGAAGCTCAATACTAGCGGAGGGTAATTTCACTTCGAAAGCGCGAAGACTCTTGCTCACAAGTGCTAATCAAACTCGCTTTTATTTGCTCTCCAGGAGCTAATATGTTGATGTTTTTGTGTTGCCACCCCAGTTTCCTTGTTCGCGTTTCATTCGTTGCTGATAGTACGTTTATGTATTGGTATGCACGCTTTAAATGGATAACGGAATAATTACTCAATACCAGGACGGCAAGCAGGGTAGAGTGACTGCCCCGGTCAGGCAGTGGTCTCGAGTTCTATCCCCGGACTAGGGCAAATTTGGTATACACTTTTAAGCATTATTTAGGGAATAATTATCCCTCTTAGGTAAGCCGTTGTTACAATCTTCAGTCACCGTGATCAATTCACCGTGGTTTCAAGCCTTGTGGCTGTACAGGCTGCAGTTGGCGAATACGCGCCCCGGTCAGGCAGTGGTCTCGAGTTCTATCCCCGGACCAGGGAAAATTTTTTTTACCTGCAAAACTGTTTAGTTTCCTTTGAAGCCGTATGGCGGTGCTCGGGTGAATTCTAATGAGTAATCACTCCGTTATACTAATAGTTTTCACCGTGGGGCGTTGCCTTAACAACACTGGGTGACATAAACCGCTTGTTTCTAACACTCGTATTTACCTGGCTTCCACATGGTGGTAAGCCAAGTTTCATGCAGGATGCTTTTATGAACACCATGAGAAAGCATACTATTTCTACTGCGCAGAGAAATAGGTGGCCCTTTCTCACCACAAGACAACAAAGATCCCATTTTGTATGAAATAATGGATCTCAGGTGCAAGTGTTTATGTACTTTAGCGCAAGTGTGCTTAAAGTAATCGCGATATAAATATATGTTAACGACAATCGCAAGTCAGGGCTGCCCTGAGCGAGCGAGGACAGTCCTCAGTCGGCTCTAACAAAACCAATAATCCGCCCTAGTGGATGAATAAAAGCACAGCTGAAGTGCTGTTTCTTCAAATTCCTAAGGAGCGGGCAGTTTTTTTAGGCTGAACGACTTTTACTTATTCGTGCTTGCATTTGTCATATCCTTATAAGCTGTCCTCCTTGCTCGTACAGAGGGGAAAGAAAGCACAACAACAAACCGACAGGGTTCTGTTCTCACGAATATACAAGCACGCTTGGGGTCACTTCTGCAATGATATTTGCGTAAAGCACTTAATCATGGAATCGTGGATAAACGGTTGAGTAGTCGGTGCTGGCATGGTGTACCGTAAATGATCATTTCCGCTTTAGCTTAATGGCCAAATAAAATGATATTTATGCCGATCGAGGAGATAAGGGACTTGAGAATGTCGCGTGATTCCCTGGTCACGAATCCCAGAAGAGCCGCGGGCATGCGAACTGCGACCATGTGCTTTATGTGTTTGTGCCTGATCCAGATCGGCCCCGCCTAGCTTCGGCGCGGCAAATTTTCCGTCTGGGCATTGTTTGTTAGCTGTCACAAATAATTTAGAGGTCGTTGGCCTCGTTCCTGCGACTTGCGCGCATGGAAAGCTTAAAGGTCTCACTGGCTATGCACGGTACGCGTGTGACGTCACGAGCGCCTTTTTGAGATCGGTGCGTCGTTTTCGGGGTGCTTGTGATAGTAAGCCAAGCACACATCTCTGCGTTGTGTGTCTACGTCTCTCTAACATCGACCGCGAGACGTGTTCGCTCTGCATGCTTGCAGGCTCTTTCGGCAAGTCGTGATTAAGAGCCTGTCTAGGCTCACCAAGGGCCGCGGTCAGTTCGGAAGCCGAGTGGGCTGTGAGCAAGAAGAGATGAAAGGCTCCGAACAAGAATGTATCGATGGCCAGGCCAGCATCAGCTGTTTTAAAGTTAGACATCATAATATTTTTTCTTTACTGGGAGCCGTCGACACCGGATTTTTTTTTTTTTCTAATTATGAGCCTCACAGCAGGAAATGACTTTCCCTTAGGCCACTCCCAGCCTCCATATTTCTTGTGCTGCCGTCGCTGAGTTTTATCGGTAAATCTTAATCATCGTCGACAAGCTTGGTTCCCCTTTCTGCCTATCCGCGGCCATTAGGCAGTTGGCTTCTAGCTCCATCAGGTCTGCGATCTTCCATGACCGGACTCGCAGCACATGCTGAAGCTTCTGCAGCTGTTTGTAATAGAACCGCCAGAAAGGCTGCAATGGACCGAAGCCACTAACCGGATACAAACACCAAGCGAGAAAAAAACGTACGTCGCAGTCGAGGTACAAAAAAAAAAGGCAAACGGAGGGAGAAGTAGATGAACAAAAAATAAACTCAGTATTCAATGAAGTGCCGGAGCTTGGGTAGCCCTTCTATGATAGCCACCGCTGTTCGAGCGAACTGCGCTTGCTACCATGCGGCAGAAAAACATGCTGATCGAGTAAGTCCATGCTAGATGGAGCCGAACGGGGTTGCACTAGTTCTGTGCAACGGCCATTAAACATTATGAGTGCTAAAACCAGACGGAGGGGGTAGAACTTTTAGCGGCTACCCTAACAGGCCTTCGTCGTTTTGGTATGATATCGAAATACTAGTTGCTCTTCCCAGCCAAGCACCACTTGTCCTGTTATTGCCGTGACGAATGTACTACAACATGACTGGCCTTGGGCGGCATAACTGTGTACATTGATATTCCTCCTGCGCTGCACAGAACTATGTTGTGTGCAATACGACACAGCAGGTGAGCGGAGCGAGGTGGCAAAGGCACCGGCGTGTCCAGCATCAAAGGGAAATCGAATTTATTTCCGGGCTGCTCCTCTCTTTTCCCACTTCCCCCACACCGTCTATTTCCCTGGCTCTGTCCTTGTCAGAGAATTCTGAGCCCCCGTTTTTCCGCAAACCGGATCGCAGCTGAGAAGAAAACATTTCCACAGCGCTCGTCACAGCCGTCCTCCCTCGTTCTCGCTTACCGGGCTGAAAAGGTTAGACGGTGTATTTTCCTGCCTCGGTGCGCCGCCTTCGCGACGCACGAAATATGCAACGCCGCTCATCGGTCGCTGTTCTTTCGTTGCCGCTGCATCTGCGGCTGGTACCGCGCGAAAGCTGTGTTGGCCCGAGACTGATTTCCGGTTGAGTAGCTCCCTCCCAGACAATAAGAGAAATCAAGTCAGGGATGTGTGCTTCTTTTGCTTAGTGAAAGCTTTGACGTTATTCTGACTGCTCGCAGCATTCCGTCAGCTAGTAGAATTAATGTTCATGTAACATGATCATATACTTGACTGACTGGCGTCCTTCCATGTGAACCGGGAAGCGTGTGCGTCTTCCTCCTTTGCTTGTGCGCCTGTCATTGTTCGCTGCTGCTTCGTCCTGGCTCCCTGCGCACTACAAGAACACTGGTTATTCTTGTTGTTTACCGTGACTGGGACGACTAGATGCATTCCAGGAAGCACCGAACAGACAGGAATGGCCGTTCGTGTCATCAGAATCGGGTTGTTAGTGGCCAGATTTTTGTAGCAAAGCTGCGCATCGCATTCTGGCCTCGGCGCAGATTGGCTATGCCGCCACGCCTGTAACTTCCCAACCATACCTTCTTCACATCCCGTGCCTTCCTCCTCTGCCACCTCACATGGCCCTGATGGACCGCTTTGCCAACCTCTCTGCAGCCCGTCCTGTGGCCGCTTCTCGTCGCCCACATCCGGCGCATACAAGGGACACGTGGTTATCCTTCGCCTCAGCCGCTACATAGCGCCCATCAAAAGGGCGGCTAGGTGTAGGCTTGTACATAAGCTGAAAGCTATAAGTTCTCTCTCTCTCTCTCTGGGTGTTCTATAGTGGGGATCTTTTGTGGTTTACGAGTCAGCATGAGCATAAGGCGACTGGAATTTGGCGTATCAGTATGGCTTGGTTGAACCAACGGCAAAGACGAACCCATGATTGTAGTGAAGTCACAAAAAAAAAATCGACGGGACTCTTAAGCACCCCCTTAAGAGTGTGACGAGATAGAGTTAATGGTTAATGCCCATATATAAAGAACTCTCTACTCTACTCAACATTCATAGATCCATCCCTGGGAGTTCTCATGCTACTCCTGGCACAGTGGTGCAGCAGCTAAGCGATGCGTCACTGCCCTGTGATGGCAGGCATTGCCACTTGTGAGGCTTGTGTGACCCATGTTGCTCTTGCCCAGCAACCTCTATAGCGACCAATCATTAATTTAACTGCCACCGGCCGCGGTCCGCAGTTTGCTCACAATCGGGTGTGAAGGTTGTGGTCACGCCACGAGCTTACGTGACCTAGGTGGCTCACCTGCGTCATAGGTTGCTTCTCTGAGGATTTTTCGTTTTTCGCTCACGGTCAACGACGGCGAAGCCGAATTTTCTGCGACAGGAGCTCTTTAACGATCTGGTGTTAAAACTAAGCCCTTGCATTAGAGCGCATTGAAGTTGAAGCCAGACTATCATACAGGACATCCACAACAGGCTGGATAAGCCTTGGTTTCCAGCTACAGTATCGTAATGCCCTGGAAAGATGCCTGAAAACGGAATGAAACTTTAGGGTTAGCCTTACTTTAGGGTTAGCACGCACGTACAGTCTTTGTCAAAAGTAACCAGGCTGCATGGTTTGCTTCTAGCTCGTACAGTGGAGCCCTTAAAGCTTCCCTGAAGCTGAAATGGTCGTTAAAAGTAAGGACTGGGGGTGTTCTTACCTTCCAACACCTTTTCATCTCTAGGAAAGCTACAAGGGCTCCACTATAGAAGCTAGAAGCAAACCATGCAGCCTGGTTACTTTTGACAAAGACGGTACGTGCGTGCGTGCGTGCGTGCGTGCGTGCGTGCGTGCGTGCGTGCGTGCGTGTTTGAGAACACTGATGGTACCTCATAAAAGATAGCACCTGCCATCTGAGGGCAGTGGTGCACCACTTAACTGCTGCACTACCGCCCCAGGAGGGATATGAGGACTTCCAGGGACCTAATAATGTTCAGTAAAGTAAACCACTTCTTTAGATATCTCTATTAGATATCTCGTCATGCCCTTAAAGCGGAGCGCGGGCCTCGGTACGGCGGCGAGTGCTTTCACAAAGTTAGCGCGCAGACCAGAAGGGGTGCGACGGCGTCGCGGCGGCGGCTACGTAGAGCCATGCAGAGGTAGAATTGCGAGCTGCGTGGGATCGTTTATATCATGCCGCAGCGCGCTGCGACTGCGTTCACAAAGTGAGTGGGTAGGCTTGCGCCTTCTCACACATTTTTTTTTTGTCTCAGCTGTTAGAAGTATGATTAGATGAAGCGCGCAACAGACAGCACACAGACAAATATTAATACGAGACTGGTGCCTGTCTCGTGTTATTCTTTGTCTGGGTGCTGTTTTTCGTGCGCTTCGTCTACTCAAACTATGAACCAACTTGCCCCAGAACGTGTTCTACTGTTTTAGAAATAGTTACCTGCCAGCTCAACCGCCGTTGCATTATCAATGTATACCTCAAGGTTTCATGAGCGTGATAATTTTCACTTGCCACATAGCGCTAAAAAGACACGGACACAGGGAGACACACAGGACGGGCGCTACGGGGTGTCTCCCTGTGTCCGTGTCTTTTTAGAGCTATGTGGCAAGTGAACCGTCACCAACTCGCCCAAGCTTCCACTCTGGTAACAATTTTAGTGCTTCTTAAATCTGTTGTGAAAAGTAATGCTGTTCAGCGAGGAATTAACAGGGAACGCTTAAACAAACAGCCAACTCTTTTAAGATTGTGGGACACCTTGTTAATATACCGTATCACCACTGGGTTGGTTTCGCCAAAATCTTCTTTCCGGCTTTGCCCCCTTGGCCTACCCTTGAGCTTCTGCAGCAGTGTCTCGGTCACAGCAGCCAATACGTGGTCAGGAAACCCTGCTTTACGCAGCCTATTTACCTAGGCCTGCAAGCTTTAGAGCAGCTTTTACCTTTTGTTAGACAATGCTCCACCAACTAGCCCCGCAAGATGCCCTGTTACTCAACACGGTTGATGCTTCGCACGTGGTTTCACTGGAAGTCCATGTGCGCAGAGCGTGTCATAAGTAGAACGGGGGATCTGGTAACTAGTTTGTTCAACAGCATGTTATTAGCATAAAAAACTTGCTTCATTCTTGTAGCTAATTGTGCTATGGTGCGCGCTGATAGACGAAGGCGTTATATCTTTCACAGAGCAGTCTACTTGACGACAGGAAGGGAGTTGAGTTGTGTGTTGTAAGCTACTGGTGAAACTAGCCTTGCAGTTATTATGCAGCAAATTGTACCACCGTAGCGACAGTTTCATGTTACTTAAAATCAGGAATTGGAGGCTCACGTCTGCGACCTGGAAGATCGACGTCGCCATCTTCATCTCGCCATCTTCCACAACAGTCATCTGTTTACCGTCCACTGATTCGTAAAAGCTTCAGTAAAAGCTGAAAGCTCACTCTCGTCTCAAGCTGCCGGCCATGTCGTGGTTTCGCCTCTTCCGTACGCGCAACGCACCGCCTGATTTGTTGAGGAATATATCACATGGATGGCGAACACCTCTGTAGCTTCATTAGAAACTTTTCTGCGCGGCCAGTGCTTTCCGTTCCCTCTACGTAGTCTTCCTTTCCGACGAAATGCGTAGATATGCGGAAATAACACATCTGTTATGGGAAACTGAGAAGGTAACACATAGAGGCGGGTCGCGATACCGAGCCCGGAGTCATGTATACTTAATCACCTCCTCGCTCGTGGCCTGCACACCCGCCAACGTCACCTTACCGCCGATGCGTTCTTCTGGCAATGTTTCCTCCCTTTTTACTTTTCTTCGCGTGAAGCCTCGCGTCACGGCCTCGCGATTCGCTCCTCTTAATAGGGTGCACCCCGCCGGTCGACTATCGGGCGGCATTACGCTTTCATGACGAGCGGATGCCCCCCTAGTGCAGACGAGGAATACACACACATGCCGCAATCCTCTTGTTGCGTTTATACGTTTATACGCGTTTCGGGCCAAGAAAGAAACGTCAACGCCGATAAGAACAGAATCACGAACACGAAACCGAATCGAAGGGGAGAAAAAGAGTGGAAGCAGCATGTTAGGCAAAAGAAAAGAACTCAATAGAACCAGGTAGAGGGTACGACACACTCCCAGGCGCACTAGATCAATGCTGGTTAACGAGTCTTCCCCTCCGGGCAGAACAATTGGCCTGTCGCTCCGCTCCGGCGACGCTAGGGAAGTATCCGCACTGCAGCTCGAAGCCCTCGGAGCCGGCGGAACCCGCGGCGTGCAATTTTGGGTCGCGACTACGGTGTTCCCTGAAAGAGCAATGTGACAAGGGGTGGGAGGGGGGAAGAGTGGCAAAACGCAACGCTAGCACTCAGGCACAAAATTCAGCTGTCTCTGTAACGCACGCACGCACATGCCCTTGCCCATGCGTGATGCAGCGGCAAAAGCTGCGTGTCGCTGTGGACAAAGTGACACCCGTTGGTATCAGTGTGCAGCCAAGAGTGCTAGTAAGAGCGTATACAACGCGTGAGGTGACTAATGCGTGGTGGAGAACGGGAGAGCGACTAAAGAGCAAAATAGACACTTTTCGCGCAGGATTCGTGGTAATAAGTCAAAATTAAGTTGCACGACAAAGGGAGGAAGAAGCAGGCCGGGGACGCTCCCAGCGCGCGAGCAAGCCTCGCCTGCCGATTCGACGCAGGAGCGCCAAAGGGCAGGATGGGGCGCCGCGTTGCTACAGCGTGCCGGATTCAAAAACACCGCGATACGGCGGGCATGGCAGGGGAGCTCGCTTCACTGGTTTCCGCCTCGTTTCGGGGGACGCCTGCAGAAAGGCGCACGCGAGCTGTGTCGTGCAGCTCGTGCACCGCTCGGATGCGCGGTGCAAGAGAGGAGGAAGGACTCCCCGTCGTCTTTGTTGGGCGCCGGTGACAGAAGGCGGCGGCGCGTGGCCCAAAAGCCGAGCTGGGCTGCGCCGACGCAGGACAGGCAGGCGTGCGGAAGATCCGCTTGCTGAGCAAATTCTTCTTGACGCAGCCGCGGGCGCGCTTTGCTGCCGCGCGGTGAAGCTCGATGTTCAGAGACGCGCTATCGATGCGACGTCGGGGAGCGGCAATGCCGCGGTGTGCCGCGGTCGCAAGATAAGCCCTGCATAGCGGCCTGTCTGATGAGGTGCTAAGGGCTTGGCTGCCGGTGGTCTGGCAGGCAGGTGTCGTTTGGTTGCCACAGGAGATGAGGCAGCAATAAATTTAAATGCGACGAACTAATTTGTGCTTAAATGCTTTCGTGTCACACACTTGGGTTGTTGAGATGGCGCTGATTGCCGAACAATTTTTTTTAAGCACAAAATTCAAACAAAAATAAAAGGTACAACGTAAACAGTGGAAAAGAACAAAGGCACGCAGAGAGAAGAATAGATCAGCTTGCTGGGATGGCAAATAAGCCCAAGTAAACCCTCTCCAAAAGGATTTTGTTCTTTCTCTTTCGGTCCGGGCGGGCCCGGTCTGTTTTAGCCGTTTTTTGGGGGGACACATACAGCCTCTTAAAGCTGGCACTGCAAACTTATGACGCTCAACTGACGCCTGTTTTGAGCACCATAAAAAGTGAACAGAGGACGACAGTTTCCGCGTACGTCTTCCACTTTTTTTCAACAAGATGACGTCGTTGTGGATTCGTCTTGCGAGCCGCGCCTTCCACGCTGACCGGCCGCTAAATTTTTACCGCCGATATGTACCCTTCTGGCTGTGTTTTACATTTTCTAAAGCATACTTTCTCAAGAATATGATTTTGAATGCCATTATAATTGTGGAAGTATTTTTAGGCAATGGCGGCGGGGTCGTTTCACCAAAACGCGTCCGCAGCAGTTGTGACGTTCTCAGAAGAGGTAGCATCAAACAAATGGTTGTGATCGAAAGAGGGTGATGTGAGGATGCTGCGCAAAAGAAATGATACCGATGGGATGGTTAATTAGTTAATTAGAACCCAAAATGTCGAAAAAACGTCGAAATAGCGCGGACGTCGATGTAGTGAGTGGACGGGAAAACAGCCGTGGACGGCAAACTAGTGAAAAAACAGGCAAAGGAGTGAAAATAAAGTTTGAACTGAATTGACATGTGTTTGATGAGTGATAATCGAACAGAAAGTTTCACTGACAGATTAATTAGTTAGTTATTAGCAAAAACCATTGGACGGTTGAATAGCCTAGACACGGATACAGGAAGTGGACGGGAAAGCAATCGCGGCGCCAAATTTGAAAAACCAAAATGGTTGATTGAAATAAAAGAATGTATAAACAGACTAAATAAATCAATCTTTTATCAAAGGACAATATAATTACGCTATTTCAGTAGTTAGATTAATTAACAAACAAAGAGAAAATGGTAAGGAGAGGCGACGAGTGCAGAGGAGGTGTCAGTGCTTTCGCATTCTCCCCGTGCGGGCCCCTGGAGTTATCTGTTTTTCCAGGCTCATTATGGGGACAGCAGAAGCTATGAGGAGTGTTGCCATTGCAGAATGAGCCCGCGTATGCTCTAGGTGTGTGTAAAATAACCTTTACTCTCTTTTGAACTTGCAATCGCCCTGGGCAGGCCTTATATTCCGGTTATACATTATGTCGCGGTGGTTCAGCCAATGACGGTGGACGAACAGGAATACAAATGCAATATAATTAGTATACTATACGAGGTCTGTTAGAAAAGTATCCGACCTTTGGCCGAAGAAAAAAAACTGGCATAACTGGAGCGTTGCAAACCTAATCATCTTCAAAGTAGTCTCCTTGGGACTCTACACACTTCTCCCCGCGGTGTTACCATTATTGAAAGTATTCCGAAAAGGCCTCTTTCGGAATGGAGTTTAGCTCTGCTGTCGTTGCAGCCATGATGTTCTCTCTTGTCGGAAGTCGCGCTCTTTTCAATGGCCTCTTGATTTTCAAAACAGCCAGAAGTCGCAGGGGGCCATATCAGGAGAGTAAGGAATCTGTTGAACTACAGGAGTGTGGCTTTTCGCCAAATAAGTCTGAATCAAGTGCGAGGAATGTGCAGGAGCATTGTCGTGATGGATGCGCCAATTTCCTGTTGACGTCAACTCCGGTCTCTTGCGCCGCACAGCATCATGTAGGCGACGGAGGACATCCCTGTAGTACTCTTTGGTCATTATTGTTTGACCCTGTGGGGTGCGTACTCGGGGTGTGTCACACAGCTGGAGTCAAAGAAAGCAGCCAGCATCGCTTTGACGTTGCTGCGCATTTGGCAAGCCTTCTTTGGTATTGGTGACGGGGAATGCTTCCACTGTGACGACTGGGATTTGGTTTCCGGGTCGTACCCGTACACCCAAGACTCGTCACCAGTGATTATGGTGTTAATGAAGTCGGGGTTACTGTTTGCGGAATCCAGCTTGTCCTGTGAGACTTCAACATGAAGCTGCTCTTGCTCCACCGTGAGCAGCTTCGGCGCGAATTTCGCTGCAACTCTTTTCATGGCCAAATCTTCGCTGATAATGGAATGTGCAGAAAACATGCTGGTGTCCACCTCTTCCGCAATTTCTAGGTTAGTCACCAGACGGTCCCGCATCACCACAGCGTGCACTTCGGCAATGACCTGGTCATTTCGGCATGTTGATGACCGACAGGAGCGTGGCTCGCTGTCCACCGATGTGCGGCCTTCTTAAAAGCAGTTGTACCACTGCTTAATAAGTGTGATTCTCATATCATCGTCAGCGAAAGCCATCTGAGTATTACGAATGGTTTCCACTTGGCTGTCGCCCAGTTTGCGGCGAAATTTGATGCATTAGCGCTGCTCCTGTCGCTCCGCCATTTTCCTCGCAATAATAAAACCGACGAGAGCACTGCGCACTGCCTCACTCAAACGCTGCGTCCGAGCGACTCACGCTATCGACAGGCGGGAAAAAAATCGTGCATGCGCACGAAGGTTCCAGGTCGGCTGATGCAAGCGCGCTTGTTTCATATCCATCAGGTGTTCGCAAAAAAAAATAAGGTCGGATATTTTTCTAACAGACCTCGTATGTGCTCTGGCTCTGCTTTTCGGATCCTCGCTTCAGATCGGGAGTGGATCCAATGAAGAACTATACTCACTTTGTCTTTGCGCGGGTGATTTTTTTGTTAATTTTTTAACGAATGCATTGTGCATATTCGTCCTCCTACCGCCGTCCCGCTTCCAAGGGTTTCCCTATAGATTCGCTCCTGCTTAAAATGTTTCGTTCCAGGTAATACTGCTCCATCGGATGCAAATCGACGGCGGTGAGAAAGGTGTCTTCCCTCCCGAGTCCGACACGAAGACCGCATTTCACCTCCTCTGTTTCCCCGTGGCTGTCCACTTTGGCCCTGGTGGCTCGAAAAGTGGCCTTGACTCTATTGACCATCGGCGACGCGCCGTGACTCGCACACATTGCGGCGCGCTTTTACTCGGGATGTAGCGCTATATGACGACCACTTCCTCGTGCCCTGTTCGTGTCGTCTGCGCGACGGGGTCCATGGCGGCGGAAGGGCGTTCCCGAGGAAATTGATCTCGCCGCAAAAGAAGAAGGAGACGGATGCCTTCCCGCGGGTCGTCTTCTTGCCTCCTGATGTTGCCGGCATAAAGGGAGGCGGAAAAGAAAAAAACTGTCGAGCAAGCGTCATTTTGGCGCGGGTCGATTTCCCAGCTGTGTATGAAAACACGCCGTGGAAGTCGGGGCGTGGAGGAGTATCGCTCGCTGTATTCGCGCTCCGGACCGACTGTTTGCCGGTGGCAAAGCTAATCAGCACTGGCACGGTGCATTGTTTGAATGCTTGTCTAGCAGGCTGCAGCACCTGCGGCAGCAGCAGCTCCGTTTTCATTCGCCCCGCAATGCAAGAGTGATGGGGAGAAAAACGTTTTGCTTTGTATCGTATCACCTGAAGATTGATGCCCTGCGAGGATTACAAGGAACAAGGAACGTGTCTTTCCATCACTTCTGTCTTCAGTTAATGCAGGCTCTGCAAGCTGACGACGCATGACTATGTGGTCGTATTTTGTTTTTCGGTAATTGGTCCTCTCCTTTAAACTGCAGGAGGAGAGGGTGTATATCCAGTTATTGAAATCCGCACTCTCTAAGGTAATCATTATTTCCTTTCTTTCTTTCTTTCTTTCTTTCTTCCTTTCTTTCTTTCTTTCTTTCTTTCTTTCTTTCTTTCTTTCTTTCTTTCTTTCTTTCTTTCTTTCTTTCTTTCTTTCTTTCTTTCTTTCTTTCTTTCTTTCTTCCTTTCTTTCTTTCTTTCTCTTTCTTCCTTTCTTTCTTTCTCTCTTTCTTTCTTTCTTTCTCTCTTTCTCTCTTTCTTTCTTTCTTTCTTTCTTCCTTTCTTTTTATCTTCCTTTCTTTCTTTCTTTCTTTCTTTCTCTGTTTCTTTCTTTCTTTCATCTTTCTGTCTTTCTTTCCTTCTTTCTTTCTTTCTTTCTCTCTTTCTTTCTTTCTTTCTCTCTTTCTTTCTCTCTCTCTTTCTTTCTCTCTCTCTTTCTTTCTTCCTTCCTTTTTCTTTCTTCCTTCCTTTTTCTTTCTTTCTTTCTTTCTTTCTCTCTTTCTTTCTCTCTCTCTTTCTTTCTCTCTCTCTTTCTTTCTTCCTTCCTTTTTCTTTCTTCCTTCCTTTTTCTTTCTTTCTTTCTTTCTTTCTTACTTTCTTTCTTCCTTTCTTTCTTTCTTTCTTTCTTTCTTTCTTCCTTTCTTTCTTTCTTTCTTTCTCTTTCTTCCTTTCTTTCTTTCTTTCTCTCTTTCTTTCTTTCTTTCTCTCTTTCTCTCTTTCTTTCTTTCTTTCTTCCTTTCTTTTTCTCTTCCTTTCTTTCTTTCTTTCTTTCTTTCTCTCTTTCTTCCTTTCTTTCTTTCTCTTTCTTCCTTTCTTTCTTTCTTTCTCTCTTTCTTTCTTTCTTTCTCTCTTTCTCTCTTTCTTTCTTTCTTTCTTTCTTTCTTCCTTTCTTTTTCTCTTCCTTTCTTTCTTTCTTTCTTTCTTTCTTTCTTTCTCTCTTTCTTTCTTTCTTTCATCTTTCTGTCTTTCTTTCCTTCTTTCTTTCTTTCTTTCTCTCTTTCTCTCTTTCTTTCTCTCTCTCTTTCTTTCTTCCTTCCTTTTTCTTTCTTCCTTCCTTTTTCTTTCTTCCTTCCTTTCTCTCTTTCTTTCTTTCTTTCTTTCTCTCTTTCTTTCTCTCTCTCTTTCTTTCTCTCTCTCTTTCTTTCTTCCTTCCTTTTTCTTTCTTCCTTCCTTTTTCTTCCTTTCTTTCTTTCTTTCTTTCTTTCTTTCTTCCTTTCTTTCTTTCTTTCTTTCTTTCTTTCTCTTTCTTCCTTTCTTTCTTTCTTTCTTTCTTTCTTTCTTTCTCTCTTTCTCTCTTTCTTTCTTTCTTTCTTTCTTCCTTTCTTTTTCTCTTCCTTTCTTTCTTTCTTTCTTTCTCTCTTTCTTTCTTTCTTTCATCTTTCTGTCTTTCTTTCCTTCTTTCTTTCTTTCTTTCTCTCTTTCTTTCTTTCTTTCTTTCTCTCTTTCTTTCTCTCTCTCTTTCTTTCTTCCTTCCTTTTTCTTTCTTCCTTCCTTTTTCTTTCTTTCTTTCTTTCTTTCTTTCTTTCTTCATATGCTCGATGCAAAAAAAGTGTATCAAGGTTTAAAAGCAAATAAACCTGCATAAGTCGATTAAGTCATACTCAGCCTTGGCTTCATGGTAGAGCACCCGCCTCGGCTTCGGGAGGTGGTGGGTTCGACTCCCACTGCCGGCCGGCTACCCACCGGTTTTCTCAAAATTCGTGCAAGCTATGCCACGGCCTGGTGCTCGGCTTCTTAGGATTGCATTGCTTGGGAAAAGGAGCCTGCTCCTTCAAATCCCATCACTGTCCGCTTCAAGACAGGTTTTTATTACTAATTTTTTTCCCACACTGTAACGGCAGGTGAAGACCTTTACAGGGTGGAGGCAGAAGACAAGCTTTTTCACAACAAACAGTAAGGTTGTTAGAAAAAGAACGAAAACAAACAGCAATGAAAACATGACTACAAATTTGAAACGTATACAAAATGCATTTTAAAGGCTCTGGTTATTACCATTTTCGAGTGACGAAAACAACGTGTCTCACTGTGAAACAGCAGCTGGTAGGTTATTCCACTGAGCCACAGTTCTTAGGAAAAAATGAGTAGGCGTAAACATTAATGCGTGATTGTGGAGCGTGTGTATTTATAATCATGGCTTCTTCGTAAATTACTTAATTCTGCTAAAGTTAGGTAATGTTTTCAGTCAATATTAAAGACGTTGCTTGATAACGAAAAGAAAAGATTCAGCCTTGCTGATATCCGACGTTCTGCTAAAGAAGACAACTCCAGTCAGTTGAGCATTTGTGTGACGGAATCATTGCGTGAATATTTTAATAACATAAATCTGGCTGCTCTGCATTGCGCTGCCTCGAGTCTTTGAATTAGCTCGATTTGGAACGGGTCCCAGATAACACTGGCACTCTCGAATGTAAGTCTCGCGCATGTTAAATAAGCTACAAGTTTCGTGGATTGAGAGGCGAGATTTGATCTCCGACGCAAGAGCCAATGTTTTTGAAATATTTGGCTGTATCAACAGTTCTTATTTGGGTGAAGTGCATGTTTAATCTTCTTAGTTATTCTTAAAACAACTTGTTTTTCCCCTTTGATTTTCATTTTCCACTTGTCGCACCACTTTTAAACACTAATAAAAGCACCACTTCACAATTTTTCGTAGTCACTGATCTTTATTTCTCGATAAAGTAAACAATCATGAGTGAAAAGCCGTACGGTAAACTTTTTATCAATATTAGAAGTGATATCGCTGATATAGATTAAAAATAAAACTGTTCCCAGGGCCGATTCCTGGGGAACACCGGAAGTTACGTTTAAGCATTCTGATCCACAACCATTAATCTCTGCATACTGGGCTCGATTTGACAAGTACGCGCTTATGCACTGTATCACATTACGATTGATTCCCACCACATTTAGTTTTGCTATAATTTCAGGATTACACACACTGTCGAAGGCCTTAGACAAGCCGGGACAAATTGTGTCAACCTATCGCCTATTATCTAATGCTCTTGCAGAGTCGTCCGTTGTTTGTAGTAGTTGTGTTACAGTGGAAAGTTTTTGCCTAAATCCATGATGTTAGAAAAACAAAAGGCATTTGTTTCTTCTATATGCGCGTAGGCTTATTTGGAAATGACGTGTTCCAGAAGCTTGCAAATAATGCATGTCGGTTATATTGGCCGACAATTTTTGACATTTTGTCGATTTCCTGATTTGTGTATTGACACTACCTTAGCTAAACGCCAGTCATCCAGGACCGGTTTCTGTTGAAGCTAGGTATTAAAAGCAACCAGCAGATAGTGCGCAATTCATTGTTCGTACCTTCTTAAAAATGCATTCTGTATTCCGTCTGGACCAACCGATTTCTTTTCGTCAACATTGAGGAGGAGATACTTTATTCCTTCATATGTTATTTTTATGTCAGGCATCCCTGAACATGGCATTGATGACGGCGGTAGCTCGGGTTCAGAAGTCTGTTTTGGTGGCACAGAAAATAAAAAGTGAAAGAACTGGTTGTAGGTGTGGGCTACACGTGCACTCTCAGTTGTGGTTTCATTGCTAACAGCGATTGTCTGGGGAGCAGAATCAGGCCGTGACAGATGACGGCAGAACCGATGGGGACATCTCTTTATCAAACTTGGTAATACATCGTTGTAGTATTCCGCTGTTGCTTCTCTTAGCTTACTACGCCAGATATTTGACAAAGTGGATATAACGACGGCATCTCTTGTTAGTTTATTTCTCCTGCAACTAATCTTTTTTTTTTCAGACGAATGATCTCTCGATTAATGCATAGATTTCGTTGATTATTTTTTTTCTTTCTTAATGGTACAAACAAATGTGTCTATGCAACAAAAAATAATCGTCTTGAAACGCATCCACATCGAACTGACGTCTCCCTGACCACCAAAGCCTGCGAGGAAATATGGCAGATAGTTAATGGTACTTGTGTATTCAGCTCTGTCAAAGCTCGGGACAGATGCGAGAGTTTCTTTGAAGAGCAATGGTACAAATGTTTTTAATCGAGCCAACAAAAGTTCCTGATCAGATAGGGCATGTTCGATTCTCACTTCATCGCTTTCAATTCACCCGTCGACGAACACTAGATAGACTGACCTGTTTCCCATACCCGGATGCTTTTGTTAATCTGCGTTAGGTCGTGGCTAAAAGCAATATCAAAAAGCACTTCACAGTCATGATTTTCTGTTGATCCAACTGTGAGAGAATTACATTCAATGCCCGACAGGTTGAAGTCTGTTGCAATGATTAGGTTGTGTCTTGTTTTTTTTTTCTAAGTAATGCTCTATGTCTTCTAAATATGAAATAGGAGCATTGGGTGCCCTGTAAATGGCGCCAAGTCAAAATAACATTCTTCCACATCTTATCTGGCTACAAACAATCTGTATTGTGCTTTTGACACTCTCTTTTTCTTGTCGACGAATCTGCGAGGGACGATGCTCAGATCAAATTTCAGGGTTTTGGCCGGTTTAATCTGGTAGCGCTCGCCGTTCTCAATAGACGGATTGTCGGGTGAAAGAGACTGCACTAAATGCTATCACTGAGCCATTGAAACAGCCGTAAGATTATTACATGGGTTTGAACGAGTCGGAGCTCCACTCTGGGCTATACGGCACACCGAACAGAAGGGCTGCGGATTAATTTCGAGCAATCGGAGCAATTAGCGAGCATTAAAATTCACAGAGCAACGGAGGTTTTTCCCTTTCGTCTCCATCAAAAGCGGCCGCCACAGCTAGGGTTTCATTGCGCGTTCTCGGACTCTGTTGAAGCTCGAATACCATGATGGGTCATTTAAAATACTGCGACTAGTTTATGAATAGCGCGTACCCCTGGAGCCGAGATCTGTACACAGGACCTCTCTTTTAAAAAGACTCTGAAGTGGAACACTCAGCCAGGCTAGACTGTACGGCAGGGATACCTGTCAACAGTAATGGGATTTCTACCTAAAACATTGTTTTTATAAGCTAGAACACTACGTAAAAGCGAGGCACACGTGGCGCCGCCACTTGAAGATCCTTGCAGCGACGACGAGCGATGTATTCGTAACATTTCTGTAGGAACGCTTTTTTCGCCGTCTCGATGGGCAATTTCCATCTACATACGGGGAAAGCAACGCACCGAGCATTGTCGACAGTGCGAAGAACCTCGTTATTAAAACCACATGAAACAGGGATCGGAGAAACAGGTCAGTTGCAAACAAGAGCGCGGGACCTTTTTCCTCGGATTTTGTGCACTCAGGCTAAGTGTAGCCGTTTTACGCAGCAAGTTCAGTACCCCAAGTTCTCAACGGCATTCACGCTGTGTGTGCTAGCTACGTGGCCTGTGAAACAATTTCATTCCCACTTCAGCCGTCTAATCGGTTACTTTGTGCAGGCAGCGGCCGTTATTAAATTGAAAACTGTTTGTTTTCAATTTAGGCACGGCACGGGCATGCATGCATGTCGTCAACTGCGAGTATTCGTTCAGATCTGCTGCAGAAAAAAGTTTCAGGGTTTTAATTTGGTTAAACCGATTATAGTGCGAAAGCACGGCCGAGAATGGGTTGCAGTTTAACAAGAGGCGTGTTTGGCTGCGGCGATATCTTTGTGCTCTCGCGCAACGGTCCGCGAAGCTGATCTGCTCGCGCCTCCGCGGGCTCGACTCCCAGTCGTGGATATTAAGGCGAAAGCCTTTGATGCCTCATCGCTGTCGACATAAGGTTGTCAGCAGAGATGTCACGCTTTTCGGTTGGTCGAAATGGTTATGACGTCAGAATGCGCGGATTCGGAGTAATGAGGTCAACCAAGGATGCCCGACGCCCCCTTTTGGAGCACACGACAACTAATAAAATAGCTGTCGTTTGCTCCGACAGGGGGCGTAAGGCGTCCGTGGGTGACCACATTACATACCTCATTACTGTAAACAAAACCATGGATACAACCGAACTCATCGAAGCAGAGAATGTCGTGCTAAAGAAGCAGCCGAAGTCGACAGTCAAAGTGTGTAGTTATAACGTGTAGTCAAAGTGTGTAGTCAAGTAAAGCGCTAGTACAACACAAATAGTCTCGCAGTCAATGCCAAACAGTGCACCAGGAAAGGCTTTCGCCTTGCAGCACTTCAGAGAGCCAAAGTGCCCCCTGAATTTTTTTGTTTTGGCACGATGTCAGTGCACGTTAAGTACGCCAGGTGTTCGAAATTTTCCGGAGTCCTTCACGGCGGCGCCCCTCATAGCCTTAGTCGCTAGCTATAAACTATTTCTTTTTTACCTTAACGTGGCGTCGCTGTTGCTAGGCAACGGCACAAGATCCAAAGATGACAATATTCTTGGTCGGTTTTGGTGAGCGCGTGAGTGATTTCGCACTAATATCTGAGAAGTACCACAAGCATGCACCGACACCTCTCATTTCGATCATTAATGAAAAAAGTTTCACAACACGCCTCATCAAGCACGCATTGCGCGAGGCTCCAGCACGCAACGCAGGGTTTTCCGCGAGTAAAACGCTCAACAAAATAGTAAGCGTTCATCAAGGTCCCCTGCCGACAGCTAAAGCCGTTACGCGGCAGACTGCTGTTGGGCGGAACGTGGCCTGGCTTTTTTCCGCTTGCAACTCACAGGAAGTAATTCACTAACATAGAAATCGCAACGACCACAGCAGACTCAACCACAAGCGCCTGCGATAATACTTACTGCGTAATTTGTCAGCAAACACGCGATAGTCGACAGCACCGCGCGCCGTTTGATGAGCAATGCGCGTGCAATTTTTCAGACAGATGCGGTGTTGAATGAAATGCATTACAATGCGACTGCTGCCCGCATGCTTTTGAAGATTAACATAGGGTAGTCTGCATGCACAAACAAGTACGAGAAGGGTAAAAAACAAGCGCAGGTTCCCTGGAAGCTTACGTGTAGGCTTCATGACGACACAACGCACCGAAGGACGCACGCTCGCGTTATCGTCGCCGCTGCGTGCACGCGTGAGCGAAATCAGCAGTTAGTTCTGCAATCTGCGGCTGCCTTCAGTAAATCCGTAGTTTCTTGCGCAGCAACGTAGCCTGCAACTGCACCGACGGAGTTGCAACGGCACGCAGACGAAAGCGATGCAGCAGAGGGCCACTATCGAAACAGTGGGGAGCGTAGACGGCCTGCACTTGTGCCTTGCCATCGTCACCACCGATCTATAATGACTTCCGGTTTTCGGCTGCGTTTCCGGTCTTTCGAAGTGGCGCCTTTGATTAGTCGGATTGCAAAGACGTTGTACAAATTACTTCGCGGCAGTTAATTTTTTGCAGGCCCTTTCTAGGTGGAAGGGTTTCTAGGTTTCCATTGGCGGTTTTCTTACCAACGCAGCCACGTTTTCGCGTTGAAGAAACGTCACTAGTGTTCCGGAGCAATAATCTATACGTCTTGCTTAGTTTGGTATTTCCCTTTAGTGTCCCTTTAAAGGAAGTTTTTGGGCTGCAGAGCCCGTAGTTGTTAACTGGACTGGGTCCTTATTGGCTTCTCTTGTCAATGAAAAACGGAAGCAATTAATGAAATGGAGAGTGTGTATATATATATATATATATATATATATATATATATATATACGCACACAGAACAATGGTTCAGACCTGCCTGAGATGAGACATTGTAATTATGTCAAAGGGCTAGCAGTGCCATATACATGGGTGGTGGTATCTGTATCAAAGTGAAAGTTGCTGCAATCTTAGAAGAGCCCGAACTCAAATCCTTGGTAATCGCTAGGTGACGCATTCGACAATGTGTAGTAGGCTATCGCCGCAGCCGAGTACACCTCGTGCTAAACTGCAACACGTTCTCGCGCGATGCATTCCACATCTTCTTCATCTACTAATACTACTATCAAAGTAATATTCATGCTTTAAGCTATGTTCCGGTAGTGATAGAGATGTGCGCTGCATGCGTGCGTTGGTGTGGACGACATGTTTCATTTGAATCATTCTACTATTTTACTTAGTCTTTTTTCCCCCGCACATATACCTCCTTGGCATTCACCACCGTACCTTGGCCAATCCCCCCGCGTGGGTATGTGTCATTTTCATGTGGAGAAGAAGAAGAAGAAGACGGCACTGCAGCGCGCCTGCGTGCAGTGGGTAAATTGGCACTGGCGACGCAAAAGCTGAAGGCGCGCATAACTGGCACCCTGGGTCAGTGGACACATCTATCACGCTTTCAAGTACGTGGCGGTGGTGTCCACCTGCAAAGAACTGTGCCTTCGCACAATACTTCGTGCTTTGCAATGCTGAACCACCTCCCATTTTTTTTTTTAACGCGCCCGGTTCTAAAAACTAAGATCAACATCTACTGACCTATATTCAGTACGCGTATCAGTGACTGATTGCTTTGCACCATCGCCATCTATTCTGCCATACCGCCACGTGCCTACTTGGGGCTAAATTCGCTTTTTTTTACGTTTTATAACATACTGCACATTTTGTAATGGCTCACCGAGCGATTAGCACCAAGGTTTGTGTTCGCGTTCTTCTAAGATTGCACCCTCTTTCCAGTTTGGCGGATATATCACCACCCATATATGTGGCCCTTTGGGGCTTCTTTCTGAGGGAGACCGGTTCCACAGCTAAAACATAAACTGCCTATTCCCACGCCTGAATCATTGCTGTTGTACATACCGCTAACCTTGACCAAGCAAGACTTTTGTACATATACACGCACATGAAGGAAGCCAACAGCCACGGAAACCAAGGAGTTGGGAAACTCAGTCTCCCGTTGAACACCACCACAAACTAAAAAGAAGAATGTGGTGTTGTTCAATGAGAGATTGATCGTGAAAATATATATCTAATCACTTAAAGATAACTGATTAGAAAGCAGCATAAAAAACATCCACATGCCGCCTGCGGGTTGCCTGCTCGCCTACTAATCTGAAGGCCCTTGATTATATTCCCCGCACCTTCAGAAGAAATTTGAATGGGAAAGCATTACTAGTCCCACTACGAGAAAAGCCGATGGCGTGTGTTTGTTAGTGTGCTTACTTGCAGTTGGTACAGAAAATCTCAGCGCTCACCAAAAAAAATAAAAGGTGCCGTCATAAAGCAGCCATACGACGTACACAGTAAACCGAGCACTCCCACTTCAATCATATACATGTCGTTCGTATGTATATACTCCCATCTGGCCGATTTCAATGTGGCGCCAGTTTTCCCGACAACATTTGCACTAAAATTGTGGCGCAACAGTTTTTCGTACAGTGTCAGGGTGGTTTTCTTGAAGAACAGCGCGAACGTCGACGAGGACTGAAGGTAGACCCATAGACGGGCGCTGTGTCTATGTGTCTACGTCTATGTGCCCGTCTATGTGTCTTCCTTCAACCCTCGACCACGTTCGTGCTGCTCTTCAAGAAAATGTTACAGCAACTCGCCCAAGCATCCGTTTCAACGTCTTTCAAGGTGGTGTCCTACGTTTTCTCGTTCCATATAGCTTACATGTGCTAGTAAAGATGGAGGACAGTTTGTGACAGGGATTCAAACCGACTACATATGTACCTTCAATGGTATGCCTTCCCATACTCTACCTCTTCCCTTTAGGCGCGGTTAAGGTGCCCACAGAGGTGTGAGATAGTTACTACGTTATGCAGCCGATGCAAAACTGTGATGCTACCGTTCGTGTCAGTGTTCACGGTGGTGTCATACGCGCGTGTGTATGTATGGGTGTTTTGTGTGTGGGTGGGTGTCAGTGCACGCAGGAAGAGAAACGCTTTTCATTCCCACAGGTAAGCAGCCTTAAGTATATATGCCGAATATTTAATTTATTTTTATTTTGCTGTATAACTCACTTTTTAATGTTTACTGCTGACGTCATGCGAGAGCATGGTGTCGTGACGGAGGAATTGCGTGCCATGCACTTGTACAGACCGAAAGATACCGAAAGATGCGGAAAAGAGACTTCCTCACCTTACGCAGACTTAGATCTGAATTTGCACTTAAGTGCTGCGCTACAAGGTTAAGAAATAAACTCCACAACACAGCGCTTAGCTGATAGTTCCCAGCCGCAAAGTCATGTTTTTTTGCGCTTGCTATTGTTGGTATCTCGAGGAAGCCGCAGTATGAAACTCATAATAGTCATTAACCGCTTCAGCTTATCTCAGATTGTCGGCACAACCAGTCGGTTGAAACTCGAGTGCCTGTAAAGCTCGTGAACATATTGAAGCGAAGGAGACATCTCTTGTGCTAACCTCGAATAATTTTGTAATTTTAAGCCTAATAAGTCTTTCGAATAAATTGTGTAGAATTTTGACTGTGACCAAGCTAAGCGGACCATTCATGACATAACTGCGGTGTAAAGTAAACGTTCACCACAAGAGAAACACATTCTAGATAGGCAGACACAGTGGCCATAGTCCTAACTTACGTTTCTGTTAGTGAACGTTTCGCGTAGTTACTATTAGTGCCTAAGCACTAATGCGATGGGTACCAACCCTTTTTACCCTTTTATTGGTCCTCTCAAAAAAGAGGTAAAAAAAACATAAAAGAAAGAGAGAGGATGATGCCTGGACCAGCAATGCTTTGCCAGGCTTAACGCCAATTCAAAATAAATGAAAAATAACTAAATGTTCCAAAGAAGAAAAAAAAATTAAACGAAAAACAGAGCATTAAAAAAAACTCATAAGAAAAGAAAACAAAAGTCTCGTCATAATAAGTTAGACGCAGGCAGATAGCCAAAGCACAGCGTGCAGTCCACGAAATAAATAATAATAATAAAAAAAGAAAACCCAAGTCACTGCAAAGTCATTGTCACCGTAACAGTCAAAGAAAGCACTGAGTGCCGGCCACAAAATAAAAATCAGAAAAATAAAAACATAATCAAGACAAAAGAAAAAAAGAAACCGAAGTCACAGTCACTCAGTCAAGGACACAGTCACAGTCACGCAGTCAAAACAGAGTCGCAGTCACACAGTCAAGGACGTAGTCACAGTCACGCCACGACAAAGCCACCTATGCTCAATAAAGGAGCACGGGGCGCTCCGCTGTGCAAAGCTTGGGGAAGAGAGATTAGAGGAAAGAGAGAAGTCAGCGTGAATAATTTGGAATTGTACTACTTATGAGGTGAACCATTTGAAGGAGAAGAGCACAAGCAGCAGGGTTTCGGAGAAGGGAGGGGTAAACACATGGTGTGATGTCCGATGAGCAAAGAGATTTTAAACGAGAAACCAAAGAAGCAGTAACGGAACAGTCCCGGAAGTAATGACGGATATTTTCACATAACAATCCACAGGAACAAGTTGAAGACGGAGACAGGCCAAATCTTTTAAAATAGAACGGAAATCTACCATGTAGCAAGAATATTCTGTTGTTTTCATTCCCGACAGTTGAAGCCAACTTCTTCAAAGCGCTGCCTCACTTGTGTACCGCGATCGCGCCTTGGTTTTCCCGCGCTCAGTAATTTGAGCTGTAAAGAAACGGAAAATTCGTTCTAATTTTACAAAGGTGGAAATAAGAGAAAAATTTTTAATGCACTTAATTTACGATGATGTAAAAAAGACTCCGTCAGTTGTTGAGAAGTGGAAGTTTGAATTCAGCGAGTTAAATTAACCGAGATTATACTGTGTAACGTCGATGGCTGGCCATTAGGAGAACGTTCCGTTGCACGGAAGTGCGATGCGACCGTTTCCCCGTGGAACGAGGTTACTACACAGTATAAACTGAACAACCACCGTCTAAGAAGGCATTTCACAGCCACACGAACCTCGAATAAGGCCGTGATTTAGTGCCCGCATTGGGGTAATTTCTCCTGATCCGTTATTCTAAAAGAGGGGGCGCGCATACCTGGCCGAATGTAGTACAGGCGCTCAAGCAAAGCCCTGCCGACATCGCTTGCATCCCCTAATGAGCTCAGACAGTAATGCGCGCCTACATAAATTCCCATGGCCGCACTGACGACGTAATCGAGGCCATCTAAAGCGAAGATGCTGTCGATGCTCGTGCTTGCCTCCGGGGCAGCAATTACGGCCGCTTTGAGCCTCGTTAGCAGGGGCGGGCACTTCGCCGTCCGCATGACATGGGCAATAAACATGCTTGTGCGTGTTCCTTCGACCCGCTTAGCATGCCAGAATACATGGACAGACCTTCCGTTATTTCTTTTCTGCCCTTTGTTGTCAAAGCGGAAACATAAGAGGAGTACTATCACTGTGGAAAGAAACTCGAACAACGCGACGCCTACGCGCTTCGCTGTTCGAATTTATTTTGATGGCGCTTTTACCTGGGTGGTAAGAAAAAGACGTTATAGTCGTCCTAGAATGCACCACGGACGATTCCAGCGCTTTTTTTGCTACCACCGAAGTAAAAGCGCGATGAAAAGAAATGCGAACAGCGGAGCGCCTAGGCTCCGTTCTGTTCGCGTTTCTTTCCGTCGCTTCTGTACGTCAGGATGGTAAGCGACTTTTGGAGAAAACAAAAAGTAATATAGTTATGCAATCCCGTTTTCATATGGCATTCGGAATAAAGTTAGTCGCAGTGAAAAAGAAACATTCCAAAGTACTTTTATTTTTTGAAGCTGTGGGAGATATTGCATGCAAACATATTCGCACTCCCCGCAGTATGGATAGTAGATTCCTATATTTCGGTTCACAAACGCTCTTTAGCGCAACGGATGTGTTGTTCATGGCTTGAAAAACGCCTTTTAAATACTTGAAATAGCCTTTGAAAGCCATGTATTCTGTATGCGAAGCTACATTCAACTTCGTCTGATATGCACAGGTCAGGCAAACAAACGAGTCTGTCCCTCATAAAAATCCAGTGCGAGCGCAATTTTTTTTTCTGTTAGGTATACAGAGTGTATCACATAAGACTTTACATAAATTTGAAAAATAGGCATTTTCAGTTAAAAGAGCGCATGTTTCGGCATAGGATTAGCAGCTGTGTAGTAAATCATAAAAGAGCGAAGATGTGCTATCAGGCTGACTAACTAATATTGAAAAGTTCACTATTTAACTATTACTTTTAGGCTCCAAAATTATTGAGAGGAATGTAGCCCATCGCAAGTAACATTCATAGCAGTTTTTAGTACTTCGAAACCGCACTTAACCTCGGCGCTATGGTCCAACAAATTTTGGCTTCATCGCGCCAAAATGCATGCGCTTTCGATAACCTTGCAGACGAAGCAACCTCTCCAGTGTAGGTAACTGGTCGAAATAGCCAAAATTTGTTTCGCCACAGCGCAGAGGTTAACTGCGTTTTCGAAACTTTAAAACTGGTAAGAATATTACTTACGGTGGGCTACGCGCCTCTCGATAATTAAGGAGCCTAACGGTAATAGTTAAAAAAGTTAACTAGTCAATATTCATTAACCAGCCTGATAGCACGCCCTGGCTTTATTCTGATATACTATACCGCTGACAACACTGTGTCGAGAAAAGTGCTCTTCCAAGTGAAAAAGTCTATATTAAAAAACTGTGTGAAGTATTATTGGAACACCCTGTATATCCTAATGTGAGAGTCGGGCATTTTTGCGCATGTTTCGCAACTTAAGTGGGTCGCAATCCTCATTATTGTGAATTCGTGCTGAAAATTTAATACCAGTTCCTAATACTTGTTGGCGTCTTGCACAGAACCATTATGAACTATTTATAACGTCGAACAATAAGCTTGTGGCTGCGACAGCGATCGGCTAAATGTAGCGTAAATTCAAGAGCCAGTTAGGGGCTTAGTATGTGCCCGGGATGTCGCTGAAAGGCAGGTATTTCAACTCGGATTTCAAAGCTGGCTGCTGACCTCTTTCTTGGTGCGCAAAACCGATACCTCCACTACCTTCTTCTACAGCTCTTGTATCTACTTTTGGAGCAGATCGCGGTGCTCGCGTTCAAGTTACTCGTTTGCACTCTTTTCCATTTAGCGAGCACTGCTCTGTTCGAGGGTGAAGTTCATTTTGTGCAGCTCCGCTGTTATTTCGTGGATCAAACACTCTTGAGTGTCCCAGGACTTCAAAATCAACTGTTTCTGGCACCATAGTTTGGTTATTTCAAGATGATTCTTTGCCTGGTCCTCGCGGATGCGTTTCAGCTCAGAAATTGAGGCCACACAATGGGAGAATCAACTCTTTAAGGCAGCTCTCGTGCAGTAAGTGGTGGGCAACGATTTACACGGCAACATTTAAAGTGGCTTTAAACAATATGGCACTTGTAGAGGAGCCGAAATGCTATTAATAAAAATGTATCCTCATTTGCGTTTGGTACTTTCGAATAAGCACTTAAAAGAATGAACGGTTTCCAAAGATTTCGGTATTTCATTTAGATTGCAAAGAGCGTTTTTCTTCTACAAAGTGTCCGATTAAAAAAAATCGTCACGATTTTTTTCCCCCTATGAGAGGCGTCACGCTGAGTTCAAACATGAAAACTACGTGCCCATCATGGAGGAGATAACGTGCTGGTGTGAAAACTATAAGAAGACGAAAAGAAAGATAACGCGGAAGAACGGCTTCCAACAAAGGGATGTTTACGATGCCTCCGGGCCGAAGAATGCACGGGCGCGACCCTGCGAGGCGTCAGCGTGTTCAGGGCGTGGCGTACGAGGCCTGCTCTATAATTCACGGACGGCCCTAAGTGTCATTAAAACGCCGTTAAAGCTCCGCGCTCGTACGCGGAGGCAGGCAGCATCGGGGCACAAATCTTGTTGGCGCCTTCGACTAAGTCTTCATTTTCTTGTCAGCTTCGAAGGAAGGAGCGTCGCTTTCGCGAGACGACGATGACTACAAGCACCTTTTCTTTTTTTCGGTGGCAGGTCCGGTTTACATCGGCTAGGCCCCGCAAGAATTGTTGCGGCAGTAAATGCGCCTTGACTGCGGAATGGACGCCCGCGGCAGATTGGTAATTGGCACAGAACGCCGCCACTCTGTGCGGTTGTCCAGGCACGGGCTCCATCGAGGGTTCTCTGCGATTTAAACCGACGCAAGCGCGCCTCTCTACGTTCGAGTTAGAAAAAAAAAAAAACACAAGAGAGAAAAACGCAGGAAGCTGGGCGCTTCTGATGGAAGAGACCGCACCTGTAATAACACGTCGTACGCAGTTTGGCTTCCCGAGTTTAGGGGTAGGAAAGAGGGGTCATTTGCATATATGGCAGTGCGAACGCGAGCGTAAAATTAGCCTATCTTTCGCGCTTTCTCATCCAAGGTGCCTACTAAGTCCCAAAAGACATACCATCCGAAATGATGAGTTTTCTTTAAAACGTTCCGTAGTTGCCTCGGGTTTTTTTTCTCCTTTGGACTTAAAGCATGCATTCGCAACGGAAGACGGAGAAATACGGATGTACGTTGCATATTTTGTTGAAGCTTTCCTAATGAGGTATTCCCCGCCGTTACTGAGATTTAATTGGCAAGGCATAGTTAACGGAGAAGAGTTCGTTCTTTAGACTATTTGAAATCGTTATGTAGGAATTACTCATATTCGCATTTAACAGTTACTAAATAAACACATAGAAGACTTTCTGCTATATAGTGAGTCGCCCGAACTCTTCCGTACTGATGGATCGCTTGAGTCTTTCCTCTACGGTGGCCTTGGGAACGGTTCTCGTCTCAAGTCTGCGTTGAATGGAGATGAAAGCGCCTTTCAGCTGATAAATGACTGCCAACAAAATGCCCAAGCGTGAAACGCTGGCCGAACGCGCTTCCCCTACGCTTGCTGAGTCCGGGGTTAATATATTTCCGATGCCCGCGCCAAGCGCTCCTGGCACTCCCCGAGAGCGCCTTAGAAATGCATATTCAATTCAGGCGTGAGTTCAGAGCCGTAGTCTTAAGGTCAGCGAATGTCCTTAGGGCCACCGAATGCATAATGGCTCTGCTAGGTAGACTCGTTCGAGTCGGCGAACACCGCTCTGCAAACGGCTGTGCACTTTCGTACCCCTCTGCAGTCACGTGTAAAGACGTGTCCGGTGGCTAGCGCGGCTGTGTATTCGCCTCGTAAAATTAGCTGCCTCGTCATCTTGAAATTACAAAATATCGCCATTTGGGCTATTAGCATAAATGCTTATTCGCAAAAGCGCAGTGAAAGGCCCTAGCGGACAGCGTCCAGCAATATGAAACAATCGTTCATTCAATGCACGTAAGGTGCGTCCTAGGATTTCCCGTGTTAGTAACGCAATTGAAAAGCGCGCTAAGAAATTTGGCTCCATATTGGGGCACGTACTTGGCGTTGTGAATGAATGAATGAATGAATGAATGAATGAATGAATGAATGAATGAATGAATGAATGAATGAATGAATATTTTATTGCCAAGGAAGCGATGTGAATGTCCTTTATGTCGAAGCGAGGAACAAGAAACAAGGCTCAGCAGATTACGTCGTTCACGTGGTGCCGATGATGTTTTTCAAAGCAAAGAAAATAAAACAGTGATTATGCCATGAAAACCTGCATTGCCTACCCAACCTGAAATTCTCGGAGCCTAGCTTGCTGTGGATAGACGTTAATCTTGAGTGTCTGTTCTTGTTGCTCCAGTGCAATTCGTATCTAATTTTCTATTTCATCTGCCTGAAATGAAAGCTTAAGTTTCTTATTTTTAGCATAACCACATAACGTTTAGGTGAGATTGTATGATTGGGGCACCTTTATTGTTGACTGCATGTGAGGTTTATTAATTTATGGAGGTGTAACGTCCCAAAGCGACTCAGGCTATGAGGGACGCCGTAGTGGAGGTCTCCTAATTAATTTCGACCACCTGGGGTTCTTTAACATGCACTGACATCGCACATTACACGGGCTTTTAGAATTTCGCCTCCATCAAAATTTGACCGCCACGCCCTGGATCGGACTCGCGTCATTTGGGTTAGCAGACAAGCGCCATGACCACTTCGCCACCGCAGCGGGCTGGCTTCATTTGAGGTCACGAAACCATACAGAGGAATTGGTTGCATCACCGCGGCTCAGTGGTTAAGGTAGTCGTCTACCGAGCCGGAGTACCCGGGTTCGAACCCGACCGCGGCGCGGCCGTGTTCCGATGGAGGCGGAACGCAAAAGGAGCCCGTGTGCTGTGCGATGTCAGTGTACGTTGAAGATCCCCAGGTGGTCGAAATTATTCCAGAGACTTCCACTACGGCACCTCTTTCTCTCTTTCTTCTTTCACTACCATCTTCCTCCCTTGCCTTACTGCGCGGTTCAAGGGTCCACCGAGATATGTGAGACAGATATTGCGCCGTTTTCCTTTCCTAAAAAGCAATTTAGTATTGGCTGAAAGCGCCTCCACAAGGCTAGTATCGGGGCCTATACAGAATACGGTTGTTGCAGCGTTGCGAAGTGATTATCGTATTTAATAATGCTGACTGGATAGCCATTTATGGGCGTTCTGAAGTCCTCCTGAAGTAAATTCCCGGCTATTTTCTTTCTTCCAAGCAACCTGCTGCTGCGGCTCAGTTACTGTGGGGTTCGATTGGCGAAAACAAGTTCTCTGCACCAGTTCTACGCGCGACGACCGGATTACAGTCGCAAAAAAAGAGCAAAAAACTCCATTTTACTACTATTTCGTTGGGCGGTAAAAAAGCACGCATACCTCGGATGATACTACAGGCTTTAACTCCGATATTGCATGGGCCCGCAATATTTGTCTGTTAGTAAAATATCAACTGCAATAAAACTCACATTTTTCAGTATCGGCCTCATGCAGGTAGCAAAACAGTCTGTGGCCTTAGAATATGTGTTGGTTCCCCTTGACATACTGTATATTGATAGCGGAGCTGTTCCTTAAGACCCCTTTCAAGTTTACATCCTGCATGACCGCACTTAAGTGAAGCGAAGCACTTGTATTAAGTGGAACTTGTAATTTGCCTTTTACAGAGGTCAATCAGAGTTCGCGCGCTAACCGTTGTTTCGCTTTCTGTATTATCCCACACCGCCCACACAATGCTGCGAAAGGATAACTCGTGACAGAATGAAGTGATCGCTACAAGTAAGTGATCCTCGAGTACTCAAGAACGAATAAAACGTCTCCAATGAGAAGGAAAACGCTGAACGTGATACGCGGTCAATGATATGAATACAGCGGGGAGCCAAACATGATGTTTCTCTTCGGGCATCCCGTTACTGCAATCTCAGCATAACGTTCACAAAGCCACCGGTAATTGCAGGTTACAAGCGCAGGATCCCAAGTCTAAGATATGTATTGCGGGTTCTCGGGCTTCTGAGCGCGTATAACCGTGGGCATTGGCGTCTTCGCTATGAAGCCTCTGCTAATACGAGGGGAGCCGGAGAAACGTAAGTGCGGCCTCCGGCCGTAATGACACCGTGTAATGCCGCCGATAATGACGTGCCCGAGCGAAAACCTGGCCGGGCATCATTCGGCATTTCCTAATGGCCTCGTCGGATTATTATTTTTTTTTCAAGGGTCCGCTGGGGCCATGTTATGCGATTGGGAATAACTCAATTATAGTCGGTCGCGGAATGACGCCTAATAAGAAAGCTTTCGCCTACTCTCCTCCACCTCCTCCTCCTCTTTCCTCACTTCCTGGAGTCGGTTTGTCTTGGTTTCGCCGCCCGCTTGCACAACGTACATGTGTCTCGAAAAAAATAAAGTATCTCGGATGGCTGTTCGCTGCTCGAGGGAAGCCCTTCGACACTGTTCGGCACAGAGCAGTAAGATATTTGTGCTCTGTACAATCTAAGTGAGTTGAGACATGATGGTAGCGCACGCACTCGCTACAGCTTGAAAGCCACGCGTCTGCAGCGTCGCATTTTAGCGCAGAAATATGTCTGCACTGCACTTATCTCTTCAGTTGCGGGAGGTGGAAGCAAAAGTAGGAAATGCTTGCGTGTTGGATGCCTACCGAAGTAAATACCAGAGAAACATTAGCTCTACAAGACAGGAAGCCATAGCACACGTGGGAACCGTCTTGCATTCAGATTACATCGGAACTGTACTTCGAAGCCTGGATACCGAGTACTCTTCAGAGGATTACATGGGTAACATCACTGCGTAATTTAACTTTATTCTTGCGTAGTGACACGCTAATGACCACTTAAAATGCTCGTAAACATTAATTTTCTTCCTCTAGCAATTTTCCAAAAATGGACTTCCCTAGAATACAGTTGTTTCCAATGCAAAAGAAAAGCAGAGCGAAGCCCCGGTAAACCCTAATGATCGCTGGGATGTCTGGGAGCAACTAGAAGTTGTCGGCATTCCCTGGAGAGAAATATACCGTCGCGGTTAAGAATTCTGCCTGCGCTCATTAGGACACGACGCGGACTAACCTTCTTGCTAGCAGGCATAATCCACGCGCACGTACAAGCCACACGCAAAGACACCGGGTGAGGCAAAAGAACCAGCAAGTTCATGCACGTGTGCTCGCATGATCATCCGGTTTGGAGCATCGGCAACCAGTAATCTCCGTGCCCTGCCAAGCGTCTAAGCTCTAGCGAGCGCCGATGCGTACAATTGGCGGGCCTAGGGGCCTGCGCGAGCACAGGCATTTGAACGGAATTGCGGATTTTACGAAAAACACTCGAAACAGCTTGAACGCCCGTTAAGCGTGACCCCATTTCACTTTCTTCGCGACCATTCTTTTTTCTGAAGGCCCTTATTCCCGAAGGACAACCGAAGTTTGGACCACGGCAATCTTGGTTCGTATCTCCCGAGGTGCACTGGAAGTGTTTGCAGCGAGAAGCAGGTACATGTTTTCCGTCTAGGCATGCAATCAGCCTTCCCTTCTGTGCAGGGGGATAGATGATACCAGTCTGCCTTCTGCCCTCACTGTGGCAAAAAGTTTCTTCCGCAGCCCGCATTTCGATTGTTAACGGTGAACACTGGACTCCTTGTACCATTAAAACAAAGGCGCTCGTTACTGCGCCTATTTTCAGGGATACGGGAAGCAATTCGAGCATGTTGACTGTTTCAGCATAAAAAATAACGATAGAACAAGCAAACTGACGGGTAGCTGCATCTTACTGCTTGAATGCAGCGTATTGATATTGTTACTCGGAATGCGGTAGGAGTGTTATTTGGAAGCCGCCTATATGTTGCATCGAAGCTTGGTAGGTACTACTCCCCAACCCTCTATGAACTAATTCTTTCTTGCTGAAATAATTTTTTTTTATTATTACTGCGGCTAGATGCTCGAAAACGTTACTGCAAGGTGCCTGAGATGGTAAGGGGCTGTGCGGCACACAGCAGCATTCCGCACGCTCAATGGAGCCGGCAGGGGATTTATATTTACTAAAATTCTCCATCTAGACTTACACCGCCCGAAATACCTGGTTTCGGAAAACAACTCTTCTGCTCCATTTGAGACGTTATCTGCGATACTAAAGGCTGATGGATAAGTATATTTGCTGCTGTGCGCAGTATACATATATATAATACCAGACTAGCCAGGGCAGCCCAACGCTGTGTGTAGCTGGGATTTGGACACAACGCTGTTCATAAATAACAGAAACGCCAAAAGATGACCCCCAAAGCTCGAAATAAAAAAACAGGACCCTGCAATTTGTCTCTCAACTTATCTAACTTCAAGAACAGTATGACTTCGATAAAACAAAAACAAGCTTGAAAAAAAAAAGAGAGAGAGATTATTTGCTTGGGCGGCATGTGTGCCGGCACTCCCTCAATGGATTTTTATATTTTCGTTGCGGCCTTTTTCGTTGCGGCAAAAGTTTTTTCACTGTGTCTCTGACGTTTGTTTCCGGAGCGTAGTGGTATTTACATATCCTCTTCTGGTATAGCGCCGTTTTATATTTCAATTGTTTGTACTTGTGATAGCTTTAGAATCTACTTTAGTCAGAAGAGAAAGCACCATGTCCTAACACTTATGTTCGTATTTGGAGCTCATCTTTTTTGCGCATCCACCGGTTGTTATTCCTCGCGGCAGCGCACAGTTGAACCTTCCTTGTTTTTGAAGTTATTAGTAGACCTGCCCAAATTACGACGCCAAGATACACTGGCGCGAACGTTCTAGCCTAACTCTCCTTAGTATCGTCGCAGAAGGCATGAGTCGAAGTGCTATCACCTTGATAATTGCGGTTTCGACGTCTTTTCTTCCCTTACTCTGGAAAGCCTCAGTAAAAAGCACAGATTTTGGACGTGTATATATATATATATATATATATATATATATATATATATATATATATGCATACTACTTATGCAATGCACCATCACAAATTTATATTCAGGACAAGCCGGCGTACGTCAAAATGATTTTCTTCTGCACAAATCCTGTCTGTTTTCGGTACGCTGCTGTGTTTGGGCCTTTTCTTCCAAGAGAAGCGGTACGTTTCGATAGGCCGATACCAAATGGCAGAACTTCGTCCCTGCCCATGAATCCCAATTTTCAAAAAAACAGGCAAACGAAAGCGCCGATCAACCAAAACCGGAGATGGGAGCTTTCCTTGTTTCGTTTTATTGCGTTCATCACCAAGCAAGCGTATTTCTATTGCAGGTTTCATTTATTTCGTATTTCAGACTAGGTATTAAGAGTTGCACGTGCTGTTTTGTGAACACTCTGCGCCATACCACTGCCCTAGCACTCGGATTATATCCTGAGTTGGCCAGCAGGAGCACGTTTTGGTGACCGGTGCTGCCGGATAGCTGAAAATCGCTTAATAGAATCGTGCGCACGCGGTATTCCGGACATATCTTGGAGCAAGGCTTTCCGGCAAATGGCACTCACTAACCGAGCTGGAGGCGCCTAATCGCTGCAACATCAGCCTCGCATGTACGAGTGTGATTAAGAAAGCCGTTTGCATTACAGAACTCTTAGGTATTAGTAAGTAGCGTTTCTTGCTCACGCTCGTCAGAAGTTTTACTTGTTCTGGTGTCCTGAAGGTTGACTTTATGTTTTATGGGGTTTAAATCGGGGAGATAAACACGTTCTCCCCGTTTAAGCGCGGCTGACATAGTTCAAAACCGCGCGGACCCCACCCCGTGGTCGCGTACGCTACCGAGCGCACGCCGACCACGGCGGGCCTTGCTCTGCGGGAACAAAGGAACGACACACTGGCTGACACAAACAAGGCATTTATTGCTATAACAACAATAACGCCAGCTAGCAACAAAATACACTGAGGAATCGAGGATATCCGACTCACCAGCACGGTTACGAGCGAACGTTCGCCCACGGTAGGGCAAAAAGATAAACTCCGAGGCCGAGCGGGACGGGCTCGGCGGGACCAAGTTCCAACCAAGAGGCGCCCGTCGACGAAGAGCGAAGCGGCGCGCGGAAACGTCCGCTTGCGATCCCGATCCCAAGGAGAAGAGAGCCCGCCGGTCCCCGCGAGCGCGCAGCAAAACGCCATCCGTGGCGCTGGTGTCGCTGCGACGCGAGCGCCCTCCCCTGTTAGTTAAAAGTAACCGAACAGAGAGGAGTGCTTTTCGGGGGGAGCTAACAACAGTGGGGTGTGCAATGCGGGAAAGCGAACGCAGGGGACGAAGGCGTCCCCACAGTTTTCATAGTAGTTTCTTGGTATCTGCCTGAACTGCAGGCCGAGCAAAGCTAGCCAAGCCATTTGAGGTTCTCGCAGCCTTAACTATATAACTCATCTTCTTTTAATGGAACCATGTACAGTTTTGCGGTTAATGTACATATATACGGCACATTTAGGACAGCGAAACGAGTGCATGACACAACATATTTGCTTTACAGGACCTTCAGTACACTCGAGAGAGCATCGACATCCTTAACTAAAGCGGGAACGATATTCTAATATTGGGCAAGGGGGCTGGCGATTAAAAGTACTGTGCGATGTCAGCGCACGTTAAAGAACCTCAGGTGGTCGAAATTTCTGGAACCTTTCACTACGGCGTCCCTCATAGCCTGGGTCGCTTTGGGACGTTAAACCCCATTAAACCAACTGATTTGAGAGTTTAGAGTTAAAGTAGCCTCAAATGCAGGGACTCACTAAAAACCACCAAAGGCAGGACCCAGGAGGGAGAGGGAGTGGCAATCGCCTTGACGATCAAAGAGAGCTACCATACTCAAGCCCGCCGAAAGTTTATTCCGATTCTAAAACAGTTTGTAGAAGCTACCTTACCGGGGACATCTGGAGACGTGCGAAGAAAATCATAAAAGACTGCCGAAAGTGCTACGCAGTGCCCTCATCCAATAAGGCCACAACAGGACATCAAGGGATCCCGAGAAATCTGTACACGGACGGGGCCGCCCGAGCACCCTCCCCCCATAAGGCGAACGCTCTGCGTGCGGAAGACCTAACCCTTCTTTACATGACGTACACTGAAATAACAAGCAAATACAGAGGGGAAAGGAGACCCCAGCCTCCCCCAGACAGAAGCCGCCTGGACATCACCACTTCAACCACATGGAGAAGATTACAGACAAACATGTTCCCCAACATACTGAACAACGTGCAGCCATCCAATTTTAAACAAATATGTCCATGTTGAGGCGGTAAACCCATGCTATCACATATAACATGTATACGGGCGACAAACAACGAATACTCCGAGACCCCACGCCCGAACCGACGTGGGAGTGTTAACCCTCCCTCTAGGGCCTACCAAGCGGACAGGGCAGAGCGGCTGGCAATCTCCTTTGGAGCCCCGGAAAGGGGTCCGCCTATTGAGTATTTATATAGGATCAGTAATAAACATTTTTTTCGTTCTCTCCCTCTGCATACCCAGAAAGTCTCTGAATTAAAACGCTTTCACGAAAAAGCAACTACACTCTTATGTCGTCTCGTTCAAAACTGACAACGTTAGGATCAGTGGTAGCTAAACTCTCCAAGGCATTACTCACGACAGGTTGAATCAACGTGGTGAACGGCAGTTCCAACGCGGTGAACGTCTGTCCTCAAACAAATAGTATCAATTGACCTCCTTTCAGAAAGATACAGCTTTGATGGATTGAAGGAAAAGCTATCTGGCGAACGGTCGCCCTTCGGGAAGGTCCCTCAGGGGACGCTGGGCACGAACCGCGCAGACGGCGCGTCGATGTCGCTTCCGGCTCGTTGTGGAACATGCCACCATCGGCTCCTACAAATGCTACGAGCCTTGGGCACCCTGGCGGCCTCAGAGAATAGGCCCGCCGCAAGAGGTTCTCCAGAATGTCAGCGCTGTACGTTTTTGCTGACTGCTCTGCAGTCGCGTTCTGCTCATGTAGAGAATACTCCTCCTAATCCAGCCAGTGAGTCCCGTCGTCGTGTTCGCGGCGAGATACTCGTCGGTATGCCCCGAGTCGACACGGCGTTTGCACAATCTCAGCCATAACGTCTCCGGACGCGCGCTGGCCGTTCATCAATCTTCCAATCTGCGCCCTTGTTTCTACTGGCTCCGGCGTGCTCCCGCCGCTAGTGCGGGCCACGGACGGAGAAGTCTGTGGATAAATAGATTTGGCTGGAGGCGGCAACGGCCGAGCGTTGCGGCAGCGCGAGCCTTGCCAGAGCTAACGGCCGCGTCTCTGCATTATGTATGAAAAGCGTGCGCTGGCGTTCTAACTCCAGGCCAGCCCCGGTCTGCGGTAGTCTAAAATATGGAGATGACATCCGCCCCCTTTCGCCATATCTGGCCACGCTGTGCGCTCTGCTGCTGCTTCTGCCAGCAGAGCACTTTCTGCGCCAGCGGCCTCCCACTCACTCTCTCTCTTTCTCTAAAAGATGAAAATGTCTTTTTCATAACGGAGCATCCGTTCCAGTTTTCTTTCTTCCGTTGCTACTTAGCTGTCCAAAATTCGATAGGGTGCATACAGTGGCAACACTCAGCAGGCGCTTCTTTTTATTATTTTTACGTGGAATTTTTTCGGACAGCTTTCTCGGAATCGGCTTTTAAGAAACACGCAGTAATTTCATGAATAAAAAGCGAAGGCCTACGCGTGGAACGCGAGGGAAAGGTTCTGGCGTGTCTCCTGTTTCGGTAAGTACATTTCATCGTTGAAGAGAGACTGGCGTAACTGCCGGCGGAACACTGAAACTTTCAAGACGCCTGGCTACAGTAAGGGCGAGTTAGCGATGAACGAAGTAAAAACGAGAATACACGGAGTAGCGAAAGCAAAAAGCTTTACTTTAGGGCCGCAGTGGATTGCTAGTGGGGCCGGACGCGTTTTGCAACATTCAGCTATGCTCCGATGAGGGCGGATAGCGCCAAGTTTGCGCAACGTTTTTGCTGGAGCACTCGATGTCAACTCTTACTGCACTGTGCTTTGTACTTCATGTGTTTAGATAGAAATAAAAAAAGAAATAACGGCGCTGCGTATAGAACAGCCGAAATGTGGGTACTAATTGGGGGCAAAAAATCAGTGTTGGGGGGGGGGGGGGGGGGGGGGGGGCTGCACCGTGCATGCAAAGCAAGCAAGGAGGAGAAGCGACGACAGCTACCAGGAAGAGAAAAGAAAGCATGAATGCTAAGGACTGTGGTTGCTGTGGTGAATAAACAGTGCATTATGAAACGTGTTGCCATTCATACTGCACCTGACAGTTTTTGTCACCATCGCATGAGATTCGAACCCTTTATTGGCGATGCCATAGAGTTGTAAATTATGCGCGGATATTTTTTTCCGGGGGCTGCAGTCACGACATCCACCTTTTATGAGAAATTTTTAAGGCGGAAGCCTTTAATGCCTCATCGTTGTAAGCAGGAGTTGTCGACAGAAATGTCACGCTTTTCAATTGGTCGAAACGGTCGTGTCGTCACAGTGCGCGAGTTTCAAATGGGGCCAATTGTACTTTGGCTACTAACCATGCAACCAATTAAAGTGATCGCATAGTGATGCTCCAAGTAAGTTTGAGTGAGTTTAGTTAATTGCTTACTTAACCAATTAGTCTAATTAACCATTCTAGTCAGACCAGATAAATAAAAACCGAGTAGGAAATTGGCCGAGCTTAGGAATCGAACCCCGGTTTCCGGAGTGCGAGTCGAGCACGCTACCACTCCGCCATGCCAGCTCAATTGTTTGGAATGAACAAAGGTGCGTCTAGTGAATACGGTGTCTTCGTTCACTCCCATCTTCCTTCCTTTCCGTTACGGCGAAATTTAGGTGTCCACCGAGATATGAGAGACAGATAATTTCCTTTCCTCAAAAACCAATTTACCGACGAGCAAGGCGTTTCAGATTGGTCCAAATTGTCGTGACGTCACCGCGGGCGAATTTTGACGGGTGTCCACCGAAATATGTGAGGCATTTACTGCGCAACTTCCTTTCCTCAAATACAATTTTCGAATAGTGTCTACTGAGATATGTGAGACAGTTACTGCGTAATTTCCTTTCCTGAAATACAATTTTCATTTTCTTCATTTAGGCCCCTCTTTCTTCTTGCACTCACACTTCTTCCTTCCTGTACGGTGCGGTTCAGGTGTCCACCGAGATGACAGAGAATTACATCCCCCATTTCCTTTCCTCAAAAAGCGTTGCGTTCAAAAGACAACACATCACGCCGAACGAACGGGTGGTGGCGTTCCTCTGACTCCGTGGCAGCGCTACAAAACGCTGTCACGTTCCGCTCCTAAAGGCGAAGCTTAAGCTTCATTAATTGGCAGTTAATTAATGCAACAACAAAATGTGCAGTGAACAATCGCGTAGCAGAATGCAGCACTCAGGCTTTCGCCTTTCACCACTTTACCCCCGCTAAAGTTCCTCGTAATTTTTTCTAAAACTTTTTTCCTAAACTACTTTACTTGAAAGGGGGGGGGGGGGGGGGGGGAGAAAACGAATAACATTATTTTCCTGCTTACCGAAGTGGGCGAGTCATTTTTTTTTGTCCGCTGATGTTTCGCCTACACTCTTGAAAGTGATGCATAACGTCCAGCGGAGGCGTAGAGAACGTCGAAATAACTAGACGAAATATTTACAGCACGGAGAAGAAATGCGAAGCGCATATGAGTTACGTCTTTGTACCAAGTTTACATGTGTTCTTTAGCTTTTTACTGCTAAGCTTTTTTAAAGCGACAACCGAATGTTGGGGAAGTAACCGTGTGCAATCCAGCTAGGCATTAGCAATTCGAATACCGCAATGTGTTAGAGGCGGTGACCGCACAATGCTGACTCATTTGCGCTTTCTGTATGGGAGTACAAAATGACTGGCTGCTTATGACGTTACGAGAGTCATGAAGATGGGCGCTCTTCACGATGCTTTCGCAGTTATAGCCGATGGAAGCTTGCGTCATGATCGGTCCTCAGACTTAAAGTAGCAGAGCTAACAAAGGGGTCGTTCTGAAAAAAAAAAAAAAAATTACCGACGATTACGTTACTTCCTAATGCGAAATTTGAGCGCAGCAAATAAGCTGTTTCACCTTTTCGATAGATTGAGGCAAAGAAATCGAGCAACACATGTATGCGCTATCACAGAATTTTTTTTTTTATTTTTCACACGTATTCGCAATTTCGGCTCGGGCGGTGCACATGTACAGATCCGCCGCCACCGATCTGGCTCTCTGATTGCCACCGCACAGGGGTTGCATTGGAGGAGGAGCGAAGAAAGGAATTAAGTTCGAGCCGGCGCTTTGACAACCGGAGACTCGCAGGAAGAGGGGGGAGGGGGGCGGCGTGTGCACCCAGCGGCAAACGATGGGGGCAGAAGCGCGCGCAGCAAGCGGACAACACGATAAAGGGAGGAGGGAAGAGATAGCAGCGACTGACTGATGCCGCTGACGCCGATAGCGCTGGGGGGATGAAAGGGGGGCGGAGCTGGTTACGAGGCCGACGCCGACGACGACGCGAAACCCAGGAACGAACGCTAAAGAGCTGCGCTCTAAAAGTGCGATGAGCGGACTGCGGGCTCCATGTTAGAGCTCTTTGTCTTCTATCACTAAAGGCTTCATGCGACACGACAGTGCATGCATCACGGTAATATTACCTCAATGATGTTACGTAGCAGGGTAGCGGTTAGGGCTAGCTGCGAGAGAATTGAACGCACTTAATGAATCGTCTGCAGGTGTTTCTGTGCGCTTGACACGGTCACGATTGCGCTTAAGCGGTTTCCTTGCGTCATTTGAATGCCGTTTGGAATAGCGATGTGCATGTACCTCCCGCGCAGTCGAACGCGCGCAATGTTTAGGAACTTTCATAACTGATGCTTTGCAGGCTCTCCAGGGCGGACATGTGCTCCTCGCCGTGATCCTCGCCGCCAAAATCTATTTTATGGGCGGGATAGGTCTAATCGTGGTTGAAGCGTCCACGGCAGTTGAAGCAGGTCGGCCACACTAATAAAATTCCGAACAGTAGGGAAGTGCTCGTCCACTGCATATACAACTGCTTCGTGACAGCATGCCTCTACGATGTTGTCGTCCACACGAATGTAGTCATCCGAGGCAACAACCAGCCAGTTATGCATCAACGACGTGTTGTCAGAAATCTGGCACCTTCTACAACGTCATCTATCGTTCCTGGGTCCATGCAGTGACGAGAGTAGCGTAGCGCACGGGCGCATTATGTATCAGCTGCACTGCCTGCACGTTGTAGCAGCACAAAAGGTGAAGCCGACTGGGCCTCCGACGCATAAATCGTCACCAGCATGGCCAGCAAGGCGTTCAAAATTTTCAAATCGCTGCCGCTATTATGATCCACGACCATGCGCATGAATTATTTTCCACGCTGCCATTTTCTCGCAACCAACCTGCTTCTGCTTCCGTTAGGAAGGCTTCTCTCAGCCGGCACGGACACAGGCAATTAAAAGCCATCGGCGTACGCTTTAGCCGGTAGTTATCTGCAGCTTCAATGCCATCTTTTTCTTCCTTTTCCGAGTCGACATGTTCTTTCCGGGTGGTGTGGCGTTGGCTGAAAGACGCTGTTCGGGCTCCGCTGAGCTGGAAGCGCGAGTTTTTTAGTTATGGGGCGAATTTCGGGCGTCTCGTTGTTCTCTACAACCGAGTGGAGCTGTCACAGTTGTTCTACGTACCCGAGACGGGTTGTCATTACCTTAATGCGTATTTGGACGGTAGAGCACTCGTTGGTAAAGAGTTTTGTTATATCTGCGGCTGTTATAAGTGAGCTCGACTGTAAACGGTAAGCGAGGGTTTAATATCCCAAAGCGACGCATGGGCTATGAGGGATGCCGTAGTGGAGGGCTCCTCATAAATTTCAACCACATGGGGTTCTTTAACGCGCGTTAACATCAAGAAGTACGTACACATGTATGTTGCATTTAGCCTCCATTGAAAAGCAGTAGTCACCGCTTCAATTCGATCCCGCGACCTTGAGATCAGCAGCTGAGTATCCTAACCGCTGAGCTTCTGCGGCTTGTCCGGTTGATATAGCTCTGAATACTGCTATAGAACTCTCGAGTTAGGAGAGGTAATGAGACATCGTGTGTGCTATAAATAACAACTGCGGCTTCATCTCTTGAAGACATTTTTCATTACAATTTTTCGGAGCGTATCGTTTTCAGGTTTATTCTCAAAATGCCAACCGAACTCAAAGTCGAGCCCGGTTGAATCACCTCAAAAAAAATCTCGCCGAGATGCTAAAGTCAGCAGAGTGATTCACCTCGCCCAGCAAGAGGGGAAGTGAGCGTGTTCGCCGCTTTAAGAGCACCGCGGGCTCAGAAAGAGCAAGCCAGCAGTGCGCTAAACGCCGCCTGAATTGGAAACGCTCCGAGGCACTGCAGCGTCGGCTCAGCCCGAAGCCACGCTGCGGAGTCCTTCACGATGTACGAAGGCGAGTCGGCTGTGGTGATCGGGGGGGGGGGGGGGGGGGGGGGGGGGGGGGCAGGAAGAAGAGCGGGGGATTCTTTCCGCTTTTGTTGCGGCGGCTCACTTTGTATGAGCCGAATTCTCCGCGGTCCTTGCGGTTCTGCCACCCAAGTGGAAGGGGAGCACTCGAAATCGCCTCGAAATTTGTGCTGCCGTCTCGATTTCTGACGCTGCTCCCTTCGGCTTTTTCTATTCCGCGTTTTTTTTTTATCCCCATATATTCTCTTATCGTCGTTGTTGTTCGGCCTTTGCGGCGACCGCTGTGCACACAGAAACGATGAGCGTGCTCGTTTGTCTTCACGATTGAATTGCTACCGTCTCGTGACTATCGGGTCGCCCACCATTTCTCTGAAACACCTCTCTCGGTTCTGGATCTTTTTAACTGGGAGAGAGGGAAGCCTACCAATCCAAGGGGGACTCGTAATGCAGACCAATGTTTTTGTTTGCTTGATGGAAACATCATAAAATCAGTTCGCTCGTAAGCGACATTTGACTACTATTTCACAGGCCTCCTTATACGATAGAGCACGTGTTATACTTTTTGGGTGATATACTGGAATGCATTACAATGAGCTCTGGAACAGCGGAGTTTATGGGTGGGAAAAGAGGTATAGGGTTGATAAATAGGCTTTTTTTCCAATGCGCAGTATAACAATTTGCCCATTAGAGGACACGAAATTTTTTGTTGTTTTGTATTTACTAAATCGATAAGAATAGAATGATTTTCATACTTCAATACCTTATAGTGCGGAACTAAGATTCTAGAGCTCTGAACAAACTACTTAAAGTACTGCAGCTAAAGGCATGAAAGGTCAACTCAATGGAGATAGATGACAAGCACGTAGGCCTTTTAAAAAGAAGAAAACATGTGTGAATTGTACCAAGACGGAGAAGCGAAAATAAATTCAACTGATGAAAGATAACTTTACTGAACGCTTCTCTCTTGTTCCCCTCATAAAGATCCGCCTCATCGGTGTGAATAAGGTCATTTATATTTTTTATACATTGGACTAGCATGGCTGCACTGCAGGCTTACGCAGGTGAGCGACAACTGCTCTCGGCGCGCAAGACTTGGCTGCCCGATTGGAACGCCACCGATGCCACGAACTGCTGACTCGACATGCTATACAGTTCGCGCATGTAGTCAGTTCATTTCTTAAGTCCATAGGCTTCCCCGGGACATGCCAGTAGCATGCTTCGAGGTATGCAAAGGATCTGTTTCATTTTCATTTTAGTTTTATTTTTTTGCCTGAAATATCTCTTTCGGGGTATTGCCGAAGCAATGGGATTGCATGTAGGTGCTGAATGTTAGTTATGAATATGAGAAATCTCTACCTTCGCGAATGTTCATGGGCAGATATTTGCGGCGATGTCTAGACGAAGGCCATTGCAGCAGATACCTGTCCAGGGAAAAAAATGAGGCACCTAACGCAGCGGTTCTTGTGAATGTTCTAGTAACATAAAAAGGAGCACAGCGAGGTAGAGTAGTAGTAGTATAAGACATTATTTCGCGAAATGGGAAGAGGGTTAGGACTTGAGGTATTGAGCGGGGGGGGGGGGGGGGGGTTTAGGTCCGCGATCTCATTGGTTCTTGCGTTCTTTTCGGCCCGTTGAACTAGCGCTAGCTGTTCTCGCGAGCCAGAGCGGGACAGAAGCCGTTCCCACTGCTCGACTGATGGACGGAGTTTTTAATTTTGTGCCCGGTCGGGCGTGCCCGATTGCCCCATGTCTATTGGTAGAGGGTTGTTATCTCCCCGCACCACGCGCATTCTCTATTGCGTAGGCCAAATCTTACTGTATATGTAGCGACTTGGGTATGAGTTTGTTTGTGGCCGTCTCCAGGCTGTTTGTTGCCTATTGTCTTGTGTCTTGTAGGGAAGCGGGTATCTACGGCATGCTAACTTTTAAAACAAGGTTAGCTCTTCTTAGCGTTTCGGAGTACTGTTGGTTTTTCCCCTTAAAGAAAGAGCATGCAGACTTAAAAGATCCCCCCCCCCCCCACCCCCCTCCCACTGCTCTGAGAACCCGGGTGGCCATACCACATGATTCTTGTTTTTTAGTTCGTTTGCCTACTTGATGAGAGAGAGAAAGACATTTTATTTATTACAGGGGAAGTGTTCCTGGTAGTCACCTCACGTGCTACTCCAGATGAGGGCGAAGGAAGAGGATGCATTAGAGGAAAAGAAAGGAGAAAAAAATGAAAGGTGAAATCAAGCTTATGCAACGCTCGTGCACAAACAAACTCACAGAATCATTAAAGGGTGTCAATAGAACCCCTGTCCCTAAGGTAAACTAGTAGGGCTTTCACCCCACACGCAGCCGAAGCCACTCACACCAGGGTCCAAGGGCATGCTCCATGCACAGGGCGCCGCCCTGGCGGAGTCCTAGAGTACTTAGCTATGCCTTGTGGTGTGTATTAAAACTCTGGCACCAGCAGACCACATGTTCAAGATCTTCGTACACACTACATGTCGGGCACAAAGGGCTGCTTGATGCAAAAGTTTTATGAAGAAATTATTGTGTTTGGGAAACATCCAAGCGAATTTGATGCTGGCAATTACGGTCACGCTTATTTAAGTAGCGCGGCATGCGAAAGCCAGAAGCGAAGTCAATACGAACTAGGGCTCTGTGCTGACGCTTCGCATCACACCTCAGACAGCGTTGCGCCCGCCAGAATTCAGCAGCCCAGAGTCTGCTATCAGGACGAGAAAAAGGAAGGGGTAGCAGCACGGAAGTGTCGCCATGCGGCGCTTCCGCTGCGCCGTCAGCGTGACTGTTGCTTGCGAGGTCGCACTGAGTTGGGAACCACTTCAGCACGGTGGCGCAGATCGTACGAGTCGAGGCGTAGCCTGTTCAAGTTCACGAGGTGCTCCTGAATGCGCGATGACTTTAACGATTGTAGTGCAGTGCAACAGTCAGTGAACACGACCCACGCTTTTGGAGGTTGTGGCAGAATATAAGCAAACGCTGCTGGCTGGGCAGCCAGCTCGGTAGCAGCAGTCGAATTGCGCTGACTGAGTGTAACGTTAAGAGATCGGAAGCGGGCGGAGTGGGGGAGAGAACAAACGCGGATTAATGATATCCAAGTTGAAATAAAGAGGAAGAAGTGGGTTTGGGCAGGGCATGTAATGCAAAGGCAAGAAAACCGCTGGTCCTTAAGGGTAACGGAGTGGATTCCAAGAGAAGGCAAGCGTAGCAGGGGGCAGCAGAAAGTTATATGGGCGGATGAGATTAAGAAATTTGCGGGAATACGGTGGCCGCAACTGGCGAAGGACAGGGTTAATTGGAGAGACATGGGAGAGGCCTTTGTCCGGCAGTGGGCGTAACCAGGCTGATGATGATGATGAGTGTCGCCGATATTGTGGAGCGCGTTTACGATGTTGGCCTGCCTGCTTATCCTTTCCTTTAGTAAGTCTCTCCGGGTGCCCTGTGAGTATGTTACTATCGTGCAGCTCTTGGTGCTTCTGTTTGCCTCCGTGGTGACTAAAGCTAGCGCTACGTCTACTGCCGTGTCTCTATCCCTGTTCCTAATTGACATGCTGAATATTTCTTGCCCTTTCTTGCGCAGAACGTCGCCAAACGCACCCTTCCTTTCTCTGTACGTTGAAGTGTACACGTAGAGAACGTTTGATTTCTTGCACGGCTTCGGCTTAAAGCTGCCGCCCTCGGCTCTCTTCTGCCCGTAGTTTGCAGCCGCGGTGGCTCAGTGGTTATGGAGGTCGGCTGCTGACCTGAAAGACGCGTGCTCGATCCCGTCCGTGACTATCGAATTTCGATGGAGGCGAAATTCTAGAGGCCCGCGTCCTGCGCGATGCCAGTGCGCGTTAAAGAACCCCAGGTGGTCGAAATTTCCTGAGCCCTTCACTACAGCATCCCTTATAGCCTGTGTTGCTTCTGGACGTTAAACCCCCATGAGCCAGTCTTCTGCTTGTGTTGTGCGGGGGGCTCATATTTTTTGGCATAGGGCTGACCACGAATGTTTCCAAATTAGCAACGTGATTAGCAGGAACCTCTGAGGCGCACACCTTAATGAACTCACAAAAATCACAAATAAGCACAGGAAACTTGGCTGAGTCCCAGTGGTGTGGAAGAACGCAGAAATAGAGCGGTGGGACACACGTGCCGGTGGATGATTGAGGGAACTGTGGAATATTTTATGATGCGGAAAAAGAATAGCTAATGCAGCGACGAGTGAAATTATTTAAAGATTGGAGCTGAAGTTTTGCCGCTGTTTCACTGTTATTAAATCAGTAATCAGAATGATTTAACCTTACAGCCAGATTCTGCAATGCTTCAAATTCGTTAGCTGGATAAATTTCATATCTGCTCCAGATCAGAGGCACATAATCTAGCTGAGACCTGATAACCGATTGATATGCTAGTAGTTTACGTGGTGTAGTGCATGCCGTACGTGACAATTTAATTATCCAAAAGACCTGTTTTTAAACGATATGACGTTTGGGCTTTGATTATGACAGGAAAGCTCGCTATGAAACTGCACGAATTCTACAGAGGAATTGGCGATATTGTAGTCAAACACGAAGGGCTTTTGGCGGAGGTGGGATGACACAAGTGCACATTTTTTATCGTTTAGATTTATGACCCATTAGTGAGGCCATTTCTGTGCGTGATTAATATCATTTTAAAGGGCTGAAGGATGGAATACGTTAAATCACTCGTGCGGTGACGCAGTTTTCGGAAAATACGTGAACCCACATGTTCAATGTATTTGTATATCATTAATGCAAATTTGAAGCGACTGTGCACCAACGGCAGAGTTTCGTAGTGTGCCTGGTGCTAACGCAAATTGATGGAATCTTTTGTTGTTAACCGAAAGAAACTGGAAGCGGTTAGTTAAAAATTCCTTGGTTCATGCGAGGACGTTAGGGGACAAGTGTAGCTGATCTAGCTTTAGTAGTTAGAAGATGTGGGGTACAGTGCGGAAGGCGCTAGCGAACTTTAATGACATCACATCAGCTTCGATACCACAATCAAGATTAGCGTGCATATCACGAACGAAGCTTGCGAGCTGAGTTCCACAATAAAAACCCTCGTGTAGGGTATGTTATAAGGAATGAACAAAATATTTAGCGTCAAGAAAGTTTATGATTTGATAGCAAATTACATGTTCCAGGCGTCACATTTTAAGCTGGTTCAACGGATAAGGCGATAATTAAGTGGGATTATTTGTCACCTTATTTGTTCTATGGAACGACCTTCCTCACTTTGCAGTAATTCGGTAAGCTTTCTGTAGATGAGTGGCTATGTGAACAACATTTAAAAATATTCGACAGAGATGTGCTTGCTACTGTTTAGCAATCTGTAATTAACTTAATCCACGCAGCAGATAATAACAGCTTTCTATTTTCTTGTTCTACGTGCTTGTTATATAGCTGCCACGCGTGACCTACTTATTTATCTATTGTGCCCGCGGAACCAAAAGTATTAAAAGAGAATGGCTGTAACACAGGAACTACAAGATTTATTGCAATGTCTCGAGCGTTAACACAAATTGGAATTCTACATACATGTCAGTGAAACCATGCAGAATCATTCACCCACTGCAAATGTGAAGTCACTAAAAGTATTCTCAGCTTCAACGAACATATATCTAAATGTTCGTCTGTGTTGCAAATAAATGTGCATCTGCGTTCCATCTGCCCAGCGCAGCAGGGTTCACATTTTCAGAACTGCAAGCGTTGGCAAGAACTTTGATGAAGGCAGGCGCAACACGATAAGCAACGGCCAGAACACAAACAGCCGATAAGCGGTAGATCGTCGCCGAACCAACTAATGAGATAGGCGTCCACTGTGGGGCACAACTGCCGATGGCTCGCCGACAAGCCCAGCCCAGTTCCTGCGAATGTATGCCTTGATTAAACGCTCGCCAACAGCGTAGCATGTGCCAGGGCATCAACGACCAGCTTGCGACGGCAGTACGAGTGGGCAGAAAGAGAAAGGCGATGCTTGCAGCGCATTTTTTTCACTACCGGTTGTATCCGCCTTCGAGCCACAATGACCGTTGCATAGAGCAGCGGAGAGCGTGGTGCCTAATAAGGTGCGGGGCGTCAAGGAATGGCCGCGGGGGATATCGCAACAGGGTAACTGCATTAGACGCAAATTAATCAACGCCTAGGCCTCTAGACGAATGGCAAGAAGAGCGTAGGTCTCGGCTCTCGACGCTGGACGATCCGCGCGCGGAAAGTTCACCCGCTGCTTTTTGCGTGTGCATTCAAAGATAAATATATGGTCCTTTTTTTTTCTGCGTGAATACATAAAAAATGGCAGATACATGCGAAATAACACGACAAATTTCAGCATAAATGCATTGTCAACGATATCCCGAATACGCCTATGTTGTTGTATTTGTTGTTGTCCTCGATATATAACGGCGCATACCCACAAGGGGTATTGGCCATCACCAGACGGTGGCTATGAGTTTTTTGGATTGGATGCAGCACAAATGAGATGAGATCAGAAAGAGGATAAACTCAGATTCAGTGGCCGAGATCGTCGAGGGTGGTTGTTGTTCGTCTCTATGTTTCTGAGCCTATCTTCTCCTTCGTCTACCACTTCGTCCTCTTTTTCATCTTCCGCTTCTTCTAAGCTAACCTCGTCAACATGCATAGCCTTTACTCCTACCTGCTCGGGCTTCTATGCAGTACACGCTTTACGTGGACATGCATAGGGGATACGTATAGAAAGGACCTTTTTTTTTCTTATCCAATTGAGCTTGAATCTGGGCGCCTATCCGGATGAGATGCAGTGCCGTCGCCAAAAACTGTACTGAAAAATATTTTCAATCTGTGGACTCTTATGGTGGTGTGGCTTGCTGCTAAGTCCGCGGTCGTTTTTGCTGGTTGACTTCTATCTCAGAGAAGCTGAAAATACTGTGGCGCACACAGCGAGTTGCCGGTTTTCGTCTCTCTCGAGTACAAACAAAAGTCTGTTGTCTGAGGAAACCATTGCGCCAAGCCCTCCAGTGTAAGGGTGTGGATCCTTCGCTTTGTTTCTTCGCAGGCAATTTGTGTTGACTTATTTTTCGGTCATGATTGGTGAGAATTTGGATATCGTGAGCAGAGTTTCTGCTCAGACACCGCCGCGCATGGAACTTGTCTCGAGCGAACCTCGCAATTTTTCACGATTTGATCGTCGTTGCTGCGCTTTGCTTCTAATCACTACCAATTCAACTATTCACTGTGTATTTGCTTAGCGTTTAGTGCTTTAGTATGTGTGGCCACATGGAACGTTTCTCTGATTACTATTTCATCTTCGCTATTATGGAAAATGCAACACCTCGCTAGGTTTCTTATTTCAAGTACACGTTAGGGTGCCTTCAAATATTTTCCAGCGAGCCGATTCTTTATTAGGCACCAACGCACCCTTCCCTCATCGGGCTTCCCGCCGTGTCGCAGGGCCGAGCGCTGCTCGAGAAATGCAGGGCCGGCCGTACACACGTACGGCACGCGTGACCAGATACTTCAACGACGCGGCGCTCGAGGCTGCGACAGGGCTGCGTCTAGGCGCAACACGGCGCGGCGATTTCCCGAGGAGGAATTGCTGTCTCAAACCGGGGCACGGGGAGACTGCCGCAGAACGAAGGAGAACAAAAAGGCTCTCGGAGAGACGAAAATACAAGAAACGGCGCTGGCGGAAGCGGCCAGGGACAAAACCGTCCAAACGAGCAGGGGACGCCGTTGAATGCAGAACGCCGCCGC